>NC_056742.1:20192819-20282819 GCF_019279795.1 Protopterus annectens | reverse complement strand
AGGAGAAAAACAAACGCTCCCAAATATTTGCGTTTTCGTAAAAAACTTCCATCAGATGCAAATCCATTCCTGTGATTGACATTTAGTCACATCAATTTAAGACATCCAATAGTCAAACAGCACTAATCAAATATTAAAATTCAACTATAGTTATTTCACACTAATCATTCCACTAAGTAAATCACCTTATTTAATAGCAGAGTAGCCACAAAACCATACAATGAACATTTTAACAATACTAAAATGTAAAATCAGATTTAAAAATCAGTAAAAAAAATACAATTACAGCTATCATATGGCTCAATAGCAATACCACCATCTTGTGGGTAAAGTCAGTAATTGCATGCATCAACTTAGAAACAGAAAATCCATGGGAAGGAAATAATGGAATAGTAATCCTAAAATAATGTTGTAAAATACTGTGATATTTTGAAATATCATACAATAATAAGCTTGGAGTTGCAAAAAAGGTCAGCTAACTCAGTTGGCTAGCTCTGACTCCCATCTGTCAATCTTTGGTTGTTTCCGCCTCAACGACATCACTTCCAGGTAACCAAGAGGCAGGTATGGCTCTAGTGAACAGGGGCCTAGTTAGCAACACAATGAAGGTGAATGCTACTGTTTTGGCAGTGTTTAGAGGGAATGAGACTTCACAAACTGATTTCACCACCACCCCTGCTGTTTTGAGTACACAAACGGATGTTTTGGATGATGTAGAGCAACAAGGCTCTAATAAACGAAACATAACCCCTACAGGTGACCTTTCTACACTTATTAATGATTGGAACATAGTTTCTTGGTTGAATGAGGGAAAATACAGTTTTGGGCAAGAGGAGACTCAATTCATCCTCAATTGACACATTTTTGGATAGTATTGAATTGTTTAAATCACTTGTGTTAAAACACAGGACATTGCAACTTGATAATATGTATTTACAGGAATGTCTTAATATTGGTGTGATGCCTAAAGGACTGAGGGTGTGGAAATTCCCCAATAATGTGCAGGTGGGCACTGAATTTTACAAAGAATTGATAGCTATTTTTGACAGAGTTGAAGTGACATTGTTAGGTCAATAATTAGGAACAGAGACAAATAGATTGTGTTATGAAGCTGATAGTTGAAGTTAATCTCCAACTGTAAACAATAAATCATTGGTTAGTTTGTGAGTATAAGGGAAGATATTTTTTATGAAGTATTTCTGTAAAGAGATTTTTAATAGGAAGAGTAGGAAGTTGGAGAGAAATAAAATGGAATATAGTGAAGGAAGCGGTTATCCTAAACAGAGTGGTAAAAACAATAAATCAAGGGTTCAGTATGGAGGGTATTTTGAAGACGGTAGATATTTTAGCAATGGCCCCAACCACGATGATAGCCTGGAAGAGCAGCTTAGAGATGGACCCTATCCCCAGGACCCTTTAGACCAACTGTCCCTCTATCTCTATCCCCAGGACCCTTTAGACCAACTGTCCCTCTGGAGATCAAGGAGAGGTTTACCTTCAGATCTACAATGGCTTGGGGAGGGCAGAAACATAGGACAGGGTGGGGGAGGGGCAACGAGAGGTTTTGCAAGACCAAGATTTGTTGAATGATGACCAATTTGATAATTTGACCAAGGATGGGCCAAAATTTTCTTTGGAAGGCTATAATATTTTTAATTACAGTGACCTGGAGTTGAATCAAACATTTTTGTTTTCTAATGGGTTTACTTTTACCCCAAAAGTAAATCTGACATTTCTAGGGTGATTATTGAGCTGAAGTTATTTTTGAGGAAAATGAATTTAAAAATTATGTATGGTCAGAAAGATGAACAGGTAAGAACCAAATTATTAAAAAGGAAGAGTATTTTTAACTCCCCTTCACACCTCCAGCTTACAAACTTTGAATTGCTTGTTGGGAGTGGACTTAGAAAAGAAGCGTTAAAGAGCAAGTTTTCCCCTAATCTCACTAAGGACGAACAGGATTTACTGAGACTGATAAAACCTGATAAAGGTGAGGGGACTGTACTCATGAGTTCAATTATTTATGAAGCCAAAATGATGGAAATTCTGAATGACCTCAATAAATACATTAGAGTATCCAGAAATTAAATTAACATCGCTCAACAACAAATACATTTAGCATTGGATGATTGTTATTAGAAGGTTCAATAGATCTAAGTACAAACTTTTATATATGACAGGCCACGGGTACCATCCATATTTGGAATACCAAAGGTGCACGAGTATATGCTGGATCCACCTTTATGGCTCATTGTTTCAGCTGAAAGCTGTATTACAACACCTTTGGCAAGTTATTTGGACAAAGTTGAATGCAATCCCAAGGGATGATAGTAATGTTTTGAAAGCTTCCTGGGATTTCTTGTGATGTGTAAAAAATGAGTTTTATTATGACCCTGTGTTATTTGCAACAATTGATATTGTGGATCGTTTTGGCTGCATACCCCACGATGTGGAAATGAGATGGTTCGAAGAAGCAATTAGGGAGTTTTCAGGCCCGAGTTTTAATGAATTTCATGTGTGCTCAACTTTGATGGAAATTGTTTTCAGGAACAATTTTGCATTCTTCAAAGGAGAATTTTTCCAACAAACTAGTGGTCTAGGTATGGGAGCTAGGTGTGCTCCCATATATGTCAAAGTTGTGCTGATGGTTTGGGAACATACATTTATTCTGAATTCACCATTTAAGGATTCATGGGTGCTTTATAAACATTTCCTTGATGAGATCGTTATTTTTTTGGGTGGACACTGAACCCAGATTTTATGAATTTATGGATTGTATTGTCAAGACCACCATTTTTTTAAAAATTTACCAGTAAGGTCAGTCATGTAAAATTGGAATATTTGGATGTGGCTCTTAGCAAGAGCAATGGTTGTTATAAATCTGAGGTGTTTAGGAAGGACATGTACTCAAATTCCTTCCTTTATTTTCACAGTGCCCACCCATTAATATAGGAAAGACTATTGTAAAGGGTCAGTTTATCATGATCAGTAGGATGTCCTCTGATGAAGTTGATTTTGAAGTGCAATGTCATGTATTAATCAGCATGTTTAAATATGGAGGCTATCCAATCCACCTGATAGAGGAGATATATAATGAAGTGAAACAGGGACGTACTAACAAGTTTACCCCAATTATAGCTAAGGAATTTACCACAGGAGCTGAGAACTTAGACAGCACTAGTTTGCCCAGCAATTTTGAACTAGCCTTTGTAATGGAATTCAATGGGGGATGTCTATGTTGTTAAAATATTCTGGAAAAGGAATGGAACAGGTTCTCTAGTCTAACATATCTTAGTGGATTGATTAGTGTCCCATTTAAATGTATTTTTAGGGAGGGAGAGAATTTGAAGGAATTGCTGGAACATAAAACTCACATTGTTTCAAACTGGGAACATTTAAATGTGGCAGATGTTCCCAACGTCCTTGTATTAAGAATGATGGTAAAGTACATTTGGAAGCTAGGAACAGATTGATTCATGGTAAATCGTACACTACATGCGACTCCAAAGGGTTGCTATATTTGACAAATTGTGTCTGCTGTACAGCATTCTATGTCGAAAAGACCAAAAGGAGGTTAAAACAGAGAATATATGAACATGTTAATGATATGAAAAATAAGAATAGGAATGCCTTATACAGACACAGTTTAGAATGTCCAAAATTTTAATTTGTCTTGGAAGTGGTCGCTGTGGATGTCGGGTGGGGGGGTTATGGGAGGCTCGTATTGAGTACAGGGAGTTGGACTGGTAGCTCGTCCTAGAGTCAAACAAACCCCCAGGCTTGAATGAAAATGTTTGTTTAGCCCCAGTAATTAAAATAAGGTCAGCAAGATTGTAGAGTTTTGCAATTCCAGGCTATATTATTTCAAAATACCACAGCATTTAACATTTTATGAGTACTATTTTATAATTACTACTTTACATATAATTTTTCTATTTATATTTGGCATTATTTCATCCCATTAATTTTCTGTTTCCAAGTTGATATATGCAATTACTGACTTTACTCACAAGATGGTGCTATTGTTATTGAACCATATGGTAGACGTAATGAATTGAATTCCTTTTATCTATTTTTTTAGTGATTTTTAAACCAATCTGATTTTAGATGGTTTAACTTGTTTTAAACAATACTGAAACAATATTCATTTTATGGTTTTATGGCTACTCCGCTATTAAATAAGGTAGTTTACTTAGTGGGATGATTAGAGTGTGAAATAACTGTATAGTTGAATTTTATGATTAGTGCTGTTTGGCTATTGGATATCAAACTGATTTGACTATAAATATAGTCAATCACAGTAATGGATTTGCATCTAATGAAGTTTTTTTTTTTTTTACAAAAATGAAAAGATTTGTGAGTGTTTGTGTTTTTACTGCCTGTGTGCTTTTCATGTGTACAATAAAGCTTCCTGCTTTGGATTGGTTTGGCTTGGTGGTTCTGTTTATTGGTGACATTTTACCAAGTTTTTTCTTTTAGGCTTGAACACTCTTGGTATAATGCATAGTCCAAAGGGTAAGGCAGACAACTGATAATGGGATTCTTCAGATGCACAAAATGTTAAGTCTGAAGTCTGGCTCAACAGGGATCCGAGTATTAGCATCTTTTAAGTCTAGTGTTACCAGGAAACTAGTGGGAGAAGAGGTGATACGTTGTGAAATGACAATATTTTGAATTTGAGCCTCATCACAAACGGGTTTAGGAAAGAAAGATCCAGCACTGATCTCCAAGCATTTTTTTTTTGCGCACTAATAATATCCTTGAATAAAACTGTTGCAGTATTCATAACATGAGGGAGAGTACCAAAGCTTATGATGAAACTTGGGAGGAGGAAGGGGCAGTAGAGCTCTCTAGAAAGCCATGAAGAATGGTCCTAGCAAAACTAGCTCTAGCTGTGGAGATTCCATCTAACTTGTAGTGTCTGGTGAAGGTACGTAGAGAAGTCTAGGTAGCTGCTTCAAGAATGGAATTATAGCATTCAAACCCTTGAAGAAAATACCAGCCACAGCCCTAGTAGAATGAGCCTTAACAGAAAAAGGAAGGCTCTTACCATGAGAAACATCAAAAGAAATAGCCTTAGAAATCCAAGAGGAAATATGCTTGGAAAAGTACAGTTGTGTACACTTACCATAAATGTAGATGTTAGAGTGTATTCACTGTTGCAGTCATTACATTTGGGTTATCCTGCTGGCAGGTTGCCCTCAGTCGGCCTGAATTCCGAAGTCTTGGGTCCTGCGTCGGTTGCCATCGCCTCTTCCCTGATGTCAGGAGTATAAAAGATGCAGACGACGCCATTTTCTTCAGTTTTTCTGGCCCCAGATGTCAGGTGCCCTCAAAAGGGTAGGCTAAAAATATGTAAATAAAACATACATGCACCAAAATAAGTTTTACCTTTATCTATAAGCAAATAGACCACCTAGGTTGTATAGATTAGAGAAGTAAAGATAGGTTCCAGCAAAAATAAGGGGGATGGCAGGTGGGTAACCTGGACTACAACAGTGAATACACTCGAACATCTACATTTATGGTAAGTGTACACAACTGTACTATGTTCTTCGTGTTTCACTGTTGCAGTCATTACATTTGGGTTGAGTCCCAAAGCTATGGTTGGGGGAGCTGGAGCTAAACAGCATTAGGAGCAGCTATGAGGCCCTGCAGAACTCCAGTGGCAAAGCCTGCCCTGGATTCAGAGTAAAGAGGCAGATTGTAATGTTTTGTAAAGGTATGTACTGAACTCCAAGTAGCAGCCTCTAAAATGTCTTTGGTAGGTACTCCCCTGAGAAAGGCTGCAGAAGTGGCTGCAGCTCTGGGTGAATATGGCCTAATGCCCTTAGGCACTGGTTTGCCATGCTGAGAGTAGCAGAAACGAATGCAGTGACTTATCCACTTTGAAATAGTCTGCTTGGAGATGGCATTTCCTTGTGATGCTGCGGTATATGCCACTAGTAATTGTTCTTTCTGAAAACTTTAGTTTTGTCCAAGTAGAATCTAAGTAGTCTGTGTACGTCCAAAGAATGCAGAATTTTCTCCCCCTTGTTCTGTGGATTTGGATAAAAAGTTGGCAAATGAATAGTTTGGTTAAGGGCTACACTGGATACCACCTTAGGCATAAATGTAGTGTTTGTTCTCAATAGAGACCCTGTCTGGATAGAAAATGAAAAAGGGTTCCACAGCCATGAGAGCCTGTAGCTCTGAAACTCATCTTGCAGAAGTTATTGCTAGGAGCAGAGCTGTTTTCCAAGATAAGAACTTTATTTCCGCAGTAGCAGCTGGCTCAAAAGGAGTTAAGGTGAGTTTTTTCAAGACAAAAATTGAGGTCCCATGCAGGTATTGTCGTTCTCCTTGGAGGCCTTAAGTTTTTGGCTCCTCTGAGGTACTGCCTTAATAAAGGATGAGAAAAGAGTGGTGGGGTTCTGTATTGTAATGAGCTGTAATGAGCTGAAATGGCAGAGGCATGGATTTTAATTGATGAAAAAGATAGGCCTTTGTCCAGCATCTCGCATCTCAGTTAAGTATTGCAAAATCTGCGGAATATTTGGGACAGCTGTATCAGTTCCTTGAGCTTGGTTCCAAGTACAAAATCTCTTCCATTTCCCAGCATAGGATTTTCTAGTACTAAGACTTCTTGTTTCTAAAATGACAGAAATCACAGCTTTACTGAGAGGTGTATTTTTGTTTAGCTACATTATCCGCCATGCTGCCAGGTTTAGGGTCCTGAGTTGGCTGTGCAGAATCGGATTGTTTTGTTGGGACAGTAGATGAGGTAATTTGAGTTAAGGTCCAGGCTGGGCATTGGGACAAGTTCCTTAAGCTCTGATACCAGTACTGGTGTGGCCAGTCTGGGGCAATCAGAATCATTTTTGGTTTCTCCTGTGTGACCTTTAGGAGTACCTTGGGGAGGAGAGGCAGTGGAGGAAAGGCATACACTGATAGGTTTGTCCAGTTGAAAGATAAGGCATCCACTGCTTGTCTGTGATAAGTCCTTGTGCAGAATCTTTTTAGTTGATGGTTGTGAGGGAAGGCAAATAGATCTATGTCCGGGCATCCCCATTTCTCTATCATCATGCTGAAGACTTGTGGATCCAGGCGCCTGCCAGAGTATTTTCCTTTCCTGGCAGGAATTGTGCCTGCAAATTGTGCCTGCAGATTGACTTGGTAAGTCAATGCTGTGTCCCATAAAGCCATGGCTACTCTGCAAAGGGGGTAAGAATGAGTGCCCCCATGCTTATGTACCACATGACCGTGGTGTTGTCTGTCTATCAGTAGTTGTCCCAGATGAAGTAGGTCCTTGAAGGCTGTCAGGGCATTTTGAACAGCTAGCATCTCTTTTTGATTGATATGTAGATGCTTTTGATTTGTGGATCAGGTGCCCTGAATGCCTCTTCCTGCCATGTGTGCCCCCCAGGCATAATCTGATGCATTCGTCGTTATGCTCTGCCTGGCTGGGAGTAATGAGAATGGCTTTCCCTTGTTTTGGTGACAAGCCTTTGCCCACCATCGAAACTCCTGTTGCAGGCAGGGAATGAGAGTAATCATTGTTTCCAGGCTGTGGCAATGTGTCCAGACACTTTTTAGGTACCACTGAATTTTCCTCATATGCAGTCTTGCATATGGAATTAGTAAGATGCAGGATGCCATGAAGCCCAAAGCCTGCAGAATTTTTCTTGCAGATAACTGGGCCTTTGTTGCCATTTCCTTGAAATAAGTAGTCAGTTGCCTTTGTCTGGAGTGAGATGAGCCATCTGGGCAGTTGAATTTAAGTTTGCACCCAGGAATATTATCTCGAGAGGGTACTAATTTTGTTTTGTTGACTGTGTACCCTAGGCATGTTAAAAGTCTTTTCACAAACGTCAGATGCTGTAGTAGAATGTCCTTGTTCTCTGCTTGTATGAGGCAGTCGTCCAAGTAAGGATATATTTGTATTCCTCTTTGTCTGCAGTAAGCAATTACTGGTGCCAGGCACTTTGTGAAGACCCTGGGTGCAGTAGATAAGCCAAAGGGCAGTGCAGAGAATTGGTAATGCATTGAGCCAGCCTTGAATCTGAGGTATCTTCTGCATGATTGTCTGATTGGGACATGCAGGTATGCCTCTTTTAGGTCTAAAGTCACGAGCCAGGCCTTGCTGCCCAGCATGGGCAGAAGCTGCTGCAAGGTCAACATCTTGAATTTTGGTATATCCAGGAAAGTGTTTAGAATAGATAGGTCCAGTATTGGTCTCCATGCTTTGTCCTTTCTGGGTACCAAGGACAGTCGAGTAAAATCCTTGTCCCTGATCTTGCTGTGGCACTTGTTGAATAGCCCTCATGTCCATGTGAGCTGCGACTTGTTTTTGAGCCTCTGCCCATTGATTTTTTGGCAGGTCTGGCCAACCGTTTGCTGTTGGCAGGGTATGGAAGTGAAACTTGTAGCCTTGTGACACTGTCTAGAACCCATTTGTCCTGGATTATAATGTGCCAATTTTGAGAAAAAAAGTGCTAGTTTTCCCCCTAAGGGTGCTGCCAGAAGACAAGTGCTTGGTGCAGGCAGGGGGAAGTCATTGGGACTGTTTCCTGTATGGTTGTGATTTGTATTCTCCCACCTTTGGAGGTAGAAGCACCCCATTACTTAGACCTGTAGGAACCTTGCAGCTGTGATCTGCCTCTAGGGCGTCTGGATCTGCCCCTTTGAGGTCTGTCTGAGACTGGAAAGGACCAATTCTTTGTAGGCCAGTGTCTGCTAAATCTAGGTGGCTATACCTGTAAGAAATCCTTGACCATTTGCATAGATTTAGCTTTGTCCTCCATTTTCTTTAACACCTCTTCTGCCTCAACACCAAACAAGGAATCATGTTGTAATGGAACATCTAATAATTTTGCTTTAACATGATCAGGCAGATTTTTGTTCCTTTAACCAAGCATGCCTCCTAATGACAGCACCCGTAACAGCGGCCCTGCAGGAGGCCTCCAGAGAATCAAAACCACATTGCAAAGTATGCTTTCCAACTTGTTCAGCTGCATACAGTAAATCTTGTATTTCTTTGTTTTCTGCACATTCAGAATTTACCATCATTTTCTGTTTAAGCAGTGTCATGATATATTGCTGATATTTGAGCATATGAAACTGGCAATTTAAGGCCCTTATAGCTAAGGTAGCAGATGTGTAAATCTTTTTTCCCCATCTATCCAGTGCCCTAGAATCCCAGGCAGAGGGGGTAGGGTTTTTTGCAGTGGAAGCCTTGACCCCCTTGGGACCCTGAGAAATAGTTTCTGGGTCTGCAGTAGGGTTTTTGAAAAGAAATTTATGAGAGTCCAGCACCCTGTAGTATATATCTGGCTTAACAGGAGCTGGAGGTAAGGAGTCAGGGGTCAGACTAGACTTGGAGAGCACATCATCTACAATGTCTAACACAGGTGGAATAGCTAGAGACCTGTGTTGGGGTAGTAAAAGGAAGTCTCTGAGCCTCTTCTTAGATTCTGAAAAATCTTGGCTCTCCCAGTGGAAGTGCTCCCTCAAGTATGCAAGGTTTCCCCCTCAGGAGGAGAAGTTGAAGGAATTGATTCTTCAGCATCAGAATCCTCATAGGGGGGAAGAGAATATTCTTGATCAGAAGAGGAATCAGAAGAAATGGAAACCTGATCTGAAGATTCATAGTCTGTCTCTTGCCTAGGCCTCTTATCAGGAGGGGGATGGGAACCCCTGATCAAGGTAATTAAGTCTTCGGCCATTTTGAGCATCTGTTTTTTAGGCATAGAGGCCTGTCCATGTGGCTGGTGAACTTGTTTCTTTGCCTTTAAAGGTGTTTTAGTATTTGCCTTTTAAGTTGGTTTAATATATAATTGTTTAGATCTGAATACACCCTCAGAAGCCAATGCCTGCTCAGCGGCTCCGGACCCATCTGAGGGAATCATCTCAGAGGCTGCAATACCTTGAGTTTCCAGCGGCCTGGACAACTCCACGTGGGAGTCAGTAGTGGCCTGCATAGCGGGCGTCAGGGGCTGCAAAAGCGCCTCACTGAGAACCAGCGAACCGGCGACTTGCTTAGGAGAAGCTTTGTCGTCTGTTTTGGACCTGGGTTGTCTGTCTTTTTCTTTGCGTTTTTTGTGAACTCTGGTAGTCGGATGGCTATCCGACGACATTGTGTAATTAAATCTTCGCCCAAAATAGCTTAATGCAAAATCGTACCGATGCTTAATAGTGCGTTGGTTAAATCTAGCACAAAACCGACAACTAGAAACATCGTGGTCAGGACCTAGGCAAGGAATACAGTAAGAATTAAAGTCCTTATGAGGTATTTGCTTCCCACAAGAAATACAATTAACTTTTTCTGACATCGGTCTGGTGCAAGAAAAAAAAGTTTCCCCAACGGGGTGCTTAGCTTTTAATGAAGACTTCGGATCTGAAACACGAAAATCTCAGGAGTTGGCCGACCAGCACTTGCTAACTGCTTCTGCTTAGAGCACCGCACGGCAAGAAAGACTGAAGAAAATGGCATCGGCTGCATCTTTTATACCCCTGACGACTTGACGTCAGGGAAGAGGCGACAGCAACTGACGCAGGACCCAAGACTTTGGAATTCAGGCCGACTGAGGGCAACCTGCCAGCAGGATAACCCAAATGTAATGACTGCAACAGTGAACCAAATGTAATGACTGCAACAGTGAAACACGAAGAACATCAGGCAGTCCAATGGACCTGGGATGAAAAGAAACAAAAAGCTGATCAGATTTCCTGATAGCCTTGGTTTTATCCAAATAAAATCTGAGTTGGCTATGCACATCCAGGGTGGGAATACCTTCTCACTAGGGGATTGTGGAGAAGGGAAAACCGTGGGCAAATAAATAGACTGGTTAAGTGACTACTCATTCACAATTTTAGGAATAAATGATTAGTACACAAGTATACCCTGTCCTTATGGAAAACCAGAAGGTAGCGGGAGAAGAGACCGGAAGAAAGACATGGACAGAACCTGTGGTGGAGGGAGAGAGGCCAGCATAAGGTACGTCTGTACCTTGCACTCCAGGAAAACTTATCCCGAGGAGGAGTGAGGGGGATGACTGAAATTTATGGTGAACCCCAGGCTTTGTAGAAGGTAAATGGTAGAGTGCAGGTTCTGTAGCAAGATCTCTAGGGAAGATGCCTGAATCAGAAGGTAGTCTAAGTAAAGGAAAACTTAAGATGTCTTGAAGCCTGCAATTACAAGTGCTAGGCATTTGGTGAATACCCTTGGGGCAGTAGAAAGGCCAAGGGGCAAAGCAGAGAACTGCAAATGCAAGGCAGCAACAGGGAAATGTAAACATTTTCTGTAAAGGGAATGACTAGGAACTTGAAGGTAAGCATCCTTGATATCCAGTGATGCATAAAAGCCTGAGGAAGAATGAGAGGAAATAAAGTCTGAAGGGACAGCAAACAGAAAGAAGAAATCTTCAAGAAGCCGTTGAAGTGTGAGAGGTCCAGAATTGGTCTCCAGGGACCATGCTTTCTGGGCACTAGAAACAATCTGGAATAAAAGCCTCTTCTTCTGTGGGTGGGTGGAACCTCCTAAATTGTTCCCTGATTTATCAAGTCCTGAAGGACCTCTGGAAATAGATGCAGCTGTTCCTGAGGAGGCGGAGGAATTTCCATGAAGGGAGAAAGAGCTCTCCAGACCGTGAAAACAATTTTGAATAATGGAATAACCCATGTGTCCGGAGTAAGGTTCCCCAAACTGAGACAGAGAAAGACGAAGGGAAAGAGAAATAAGGCTGTGACAAGTGACAGTCAACAGACTACATGGCTTGTCAGGAAAGGGCTGCTTCTGGGCAGGAGCAAACAGAATTCTTTGGTGGAGGAGGCCTCCTACCACCTTTTTAAGTCTTAGATGGAGAAGTGCAAACCTGTTTTCGCACAAAAGCAGTCTTGGAGGGATAATTTCTGTGAAACTTGAGTACAGGTGAGACAAAAATGTATTTCAAATCCTGTAGCCTTACGTTTCTCCTGCAGAGACTTAAATCAGCAGCAGCAGAACCAAACAATACTTTATCTAGATGAGCATCCACCAACTTAGCTTTAATGTCATCTGGCAATGGTTGAAGTCTTAACCAGGAATACCTTCTCAAAACACAACCTGATGCAGCTGCCCTAGAAGATGCTTCTGCATCATAACACAATCAAATGTCTAGCCACCCAAGAAGCTCCTAATAAGGACAAGGCATTAGTTTTTCCTTCTGAATCAGGAAGTTCAGAAATAACTTGAGTGGCCTGTGAAAGAGCCAAAGCATATCTGGTCATGCGAAAGAGCCAAAGTATATCTGGTCATGCGAGTGATAATTAGTGGCACAGAAAGCTAGGGTAGAAGTGTAGACCTTCTTCCCCAGCCTTTTCATAGTCCTGCTTTCCTTATCAGAGAAGTGCAATAGATGGCAGTAATCAAAACCACAGAGACCACAGCAGGATCAGCAGATAAACACCTAAAACGAAATTTGCTATCCTCTGGAATTTTGTAAAGGCAGTCTGGCTACTTAGGGGCTGAAGGCTGAGAATATGAAGTTTGGGATGCTGAAATGAAAGCATCAAATAAAGCAGGCAAATCTGGAGGAACAGCAGAAGGAGTAGGGGACTCACATGCAATAGGTCTTAGCATCTCTTCTGCACATCACCAACCTAGGAACTACCCCATTTAAAAAAACTCCCCGATTTTGGAAACAGTTTCCCCAAAAGTAATCTCATCTATGGGAGACTCAGTACCATTAGATTCCTCTTCTGGAGACGTATACTTCAGAGAAGGAATCTGGGTAGAGCAGGCTAATGATTCATCATCTGAAGAAATTTCTTCCTGAGATTAATCCTGTTCCCCAATTCTCTTCCGAGGTGAAGATGTCCAAAATGGAGTGGGGACAGAGACACCAGGAGGCAGCTTAAGGGCCATAAGGACATTAAACAGACCTTGGGTAAAACTCTGCCATTCACTTTGTGGATCTCTGGAGGGAGTGGAATGCTTGGCCTTTTGCTTCTTTTTAATGTGTACATCCGCCTTATGAAAAGTGGAAGGGCCCGACGTGGGCCTACACTCCACAATTATAGATGGGACTTCCTCCATAACTAGGATTTGAAGGATCCCCCTAGGGCCTTCCTAAATCATGAATCTGTGTTCCCCCTGAACATCTAAAGCGGACGTCTGCACAGCCTCCAAGGATGTGCCTGTTGTTGGATCCATGGTGACATCTAAACCAGTTTCAGCTGAAGAATCCGAACCAAGTACTGGACAGATCTCCGGGCATTAATCTGCCTTTAGAGAGACATCCGATGTAGGAGGTGCAGCCGAATAGTCAGACCTGGCGTGTTTTGCTTTCTCTTCACAATTAACTCAGCAGAAGACCCAGACATACCCTCTATAGTGTCTTTTGCCAAGTGTTTCAGATGTTGGTTCTAAATAGCTAGCAAGGACCATCAACTACACAAAGTCTTAGGCAAAAAGGCCTGGCAAATGGAACAAGTTTCATGGTTGTGGGAAGGTCCTAAGCAAACAAACACTGCTCATGACTATCCTTATGTGTAACCTGTCTCCCACACTGGCATTTGCCTTTCTTAGATGACATGAAAAAAAACTCACAAAAAGTAGTAAAAAAGAAGGCGAAAAACCCAACAGGGGACTTATCTAAAATGGCTTGATACAACAAAAAACTCAGGCGAGCAGACTGACTATCGGAGATGGAGTCCAGACTGGTGGCAAGTTCTGAGGATAGTATATGCTGATGTTGCATTTATGCATTAAATAAGCGGCGGAGCATACTCGTGATGTCCCACATACTTGCAAGTAGTAAAAGGCTTTGGTATACTGACCAGATGTCTGATCACCCTCAGCAGAGAATTCCACGTTATGAGTACTGCAACAGTAGAATAGAAGGACATCTGCCACATTCACCTCCCAGTCTTATCTCATCAATGTCAACTTCATGCACCTGATGCACTGTACAGGAAAACAAAACAATGCACTTTCCCATGTGGTCGTTACTATTTGAGTCATTTAAGCTCAATGCCCTTCTGTAGACTTCCCAGATGTGTTCAAGGTCTACTTACATAGCAAGAGAAATACAGTGGACAAGGAATATTTAATAGGTTCGCAGACTTGTACTAGGCTAACACCAGGGTCTTTATAAATCTAGCCATGCAACTCAACCCAGATTTGTCAGAGTACACTGGATGCCTAAATGGTGGGGCTAGGTTAGTAATGAGGTAGCTAAGGTTTGTGTGTGTCTGGTGGGGAGGGGTATGTTAGTTAACTTATTGTCAACCTCTGTCCATCAGAGACATGGGGGTCAGACCGGGGGTGAATTTATGATTTCTCATCCAATGATCAATATTTAACTTGAAAAGGGTCAAGGATAAACTGCACTATACGTGGATGGGGAGCCTGTTCCATAGTGCGGGGATCCTTTGAGAGACATACTGGACTTTCCCGTATGTTTTAGTTATACTACAGGGAAAGTTCAGGTCCTTGGGTCTAGTGCTCCTAGTGCTGTTTGTTTTGCAGATGTGCAAGAGGTACAGAGCTGGGTTTATTACAGAATTGTCTAAAAACTCTACCACAGCAGGACCTTTACTTAGCATACTCCTGTCTCTTCTCTTTGCCTATACTCTTATCAATCCTTGGTAGGAAAGGCAGGTCTGTTGGGGAGGCTGCCTGCATTATGCTGGGTTCAATGAATCACTTAGGGAGTCTTTTCAGATTGGTGAAAAGGTATTCAAGTCAACAAGTGTGCAAGGAGGGCTTTCCAGAGGCACAACTAAGAACAACAGTAGACCATGCAAGTGCATGTGATAGCACTAAAGTTTCTCATCTGTCCAACAAATGTCATGGATATTTTAAGCAACCTGGTTATATGCACCGCTTCCAAACTGCTGTTATGCAAGCACAACAGCAGCAATCATCAGGGCTAAAAATAATTGTCTTGGTTCCTACGTAGGTTTTGAAATTAAATACGTCAAAGAGGGGATGGTTCACTTGCAACATGTGGTGCAGTATATGTGCAGCATAGGCTGCATGCTGTGGAACTATTTTTTTTGGCAGACTGATTGCATGCACCTCTGTAGTAAGCATGTGATTTATGTGATGGTGTTCTACCATGCCAACTATGGTTATGCCAGGTCACATGAGAAATTTGAAAGGGGGGTGCAAACTGTTGCCTACTATGAACAATTTACCAGATCTTGCAATCCAAGCAGGCATCCCAGCAAAGGTACAGAACAGCAGCAAGTATGGCATACTTGTTTTATGCAGTCACTGTTCACATTCTTCTACCAGTTCTCTCATGATGGAGAAGTTGTCCTTGTGCTTCTGAGCATGTGTTGTGTGGGGAGCTCCAAACGTTTGTGTGACTGATGAACAAATGCGTGCCTTTGTATAATATACGTACGTTACTATCTTTTCATGTTTCATGTTAGTGATGTGGTATGAGATGGACACTGCATAATGTCTTACTTTGCTATGCTGGGGCTGTGGTCAGTGCTTGCTACTTGTGGACTGAAGACAGAAGAACTGCAGTGTGTTTTTGAAGTACAGCTGCAGTGAAACAAGCAAGATCATCCAACAGCTTGTGGCATCTGAGCTGTGGTGGACATGTAACTACTGCAGTAACACAGCAAATGAGCAACCATATACAGAAAGGCTCTTCACTGCAATGAAAATAGGATAGTTATAAATAAGTAGTAGTGACTTACAGTTAAACAGTGAAAACACAATTACACTGTCTTTGCAGCTCTGCATATTTTTGGAAATCATCTTGCAGAGCAGAGTCTGATAAAGAAGTTATGTACTCACCATAACGTTCCATGTTGGTAGTCCATCTCACCCTTCATTTTTGCATATGGGATCGGAACCGATCCTCGGCTCTGACTCGGCCGATTTACAAGCTCGAAGACTTCTGGTTGGCTTTTGGCTAAGCAGGTAACCCATAGTGCACCAGTACAAACCCCAGATCTTGTTTGCTGCTCACTAGAAGAAAAAACCCATAACAGACAAACCAATACTAACGGGTCTCCAACCAAAGATAACCAAATTATTATTATTGTTATCTCCAGATCTTCCAGGATGGGGGCAGGAGGGCGAGTTGGTAAAAATGAAGGGTGAGATGGACTACCAACATGGAACGTTATGGTGAGTACGTAACTTCATGTTGTGTAGTCCAATCTCACCTTCATTTTTACATATGGGACAGCATCCCTAGCGCCTTATTCTTGGGTGGCTCACTGGAAAATACTCCTAAGCACCATGGAGCCAAAGGATGCTCTACCCATGGAAGCTAAATCCAATTTGTAATGTGTAATAAAAGTGTGAGGGTTAGCCCACGTAGCTGCTGCACAAATATCAAGTGGGACCCTGGCTTGAAAGGCTGCAGAGGTAGACAGCGACCTGGTAGAATGAGCCTTGATCCTGCAGGGTAAAGGTCTGCCCTCAAAATGTAGATAAAGGCTATGCAACTGGAAATCCAGTTAGATAGTGTTACTTTAGAAAATGGTAAGCCCAATCTGGACTCAGAAAAGGAAATGAATAGTTGATCCGATTTCCTAAATTCCTTGGTCCGCTGTAAATAAAAACGTAGTTGTCTATGAACATCCAGCTGATGAAGATGGTATTCAGCTGCATTACAGTGATTCAGGAAGAAAACTGGGAGTTCTATGGATTGATTTAAGGTAGTAGGGGAACAAACTTTGGGGACAAAGGAGGGATTAGTACGCAGTGACACCCCTGTCCTTGTGAAAGATCAAATAAGGTGGCTTAACAGACCATGCTTGTAGCTCAGATACCAGTCTAGCTAACGTAATAGCTACCAAAAACAAAGTCTTCCAAGACAAAAATTTCAATGAAGATGAGGGTGAAGGTTCAAACTGGGGAGAAGTCAGTTTGGAAAACACAAAATTTAAATCCCAAGAAGCCACAGGTTCTTGCAGTGGTGGTCTCAAAGAGTGATTCCTTTCAAAAAGGTCTTGCATAGCTTATGAGACATTAAATTATCTGGAAACCCTAAGTGAAAATGAGAAATCTCCACCAATTGGACTCAGTGGCGGCTGCAGCTCCTTGTTGAAAAAGCTCTGAGAGAGATTCCAAAATCAGAGGGATAGAAGCAGTGTAGGGATCTACATTCATTTTCTGTGCCCAAATAGAAAATCTTTTCCATTTACTGCCATACAGCCTCCTAGTTGAAGGTTTATGGGAGGACATAAGAATATGTGATACTGAGGATGATACATCATGAAGCCTGACTAGGGATGGAACTGGAGCAGCCACGCTGTCAACCTGAGGGTGTGGATTGAGGGATGTAGCGAACCTGATATGTGAGTCAACCGATCTGGAGCTGGGTCCAGGATCCAAGGATCGTCCAGGAGAAGAGGCTAGAGAAAAGGGAACCAGACCTGATGAGGCCAGTAAGGAGCAATGAGGATCAACTTGCTTCCCAGCCGACTGGCTTTCTGAATCACTTTGGAAATGAGAGGAAATGGAGGAAAAGCATACAGAAGTCCCATGGGCCAATTGTGAGCCAGAGCATCTCTGTGCGTCTCCCCTGGAGGGGGAATGAGGGAAAAACAGCTGCTGCATTTGGTATTGACTGGGCTGGCAAAGAAGTCGCAGCAAGGCTGTCCTCATTTGCGGAAAATATGTTACACTGTTTCCTGTTTCAGAGACCACTCGTGAGGCAGTAAGATCGCCTGGCTGAGCTTGTCGGCTATTATGTTGGTCGTCCCTGGAATATGCGTTGCAACCAGAAAGTGCTGGGAAGAAATTGCCCATTCCCAAACTCGCATGGCCTCTCGAAAGAGTGGGTAAGATCTGGTACCGCCCTATTTGTTGATGTACCAAACTACCGACATGCTGTGATTGTATCGCAATAGTCCTGAAAGGAAGAAGATCTTGAGGTGCTTGCAACGCCAGGAGCACCACCCTCATCTCCAGAACATTGATATGCAGGTGAGCCTCGTGTTCTTGCCATGTGCCTTGGACAGTCCTGCCGAGATAATGCCCCCCCCCCCCATCTGGGAGGCATCCGTGGAACCAGTGGCAACATGTTGGGCAGGAACAAAGGGAGCGCCTATGATCAACTGGTTGGGAGCTATCCACCAAAGGTGGTCCTTCTTGCAGGATTCCATCAGCAGGATAGGATGACTCAGTGGGAGATATTGGAAGGAGCATTGTGAAGACAGAAGCCACTGGAGAATTCTCATGTGCAACCTGGCTAATGGCACTAATAGAATGGTGGAAGCCATATCCCGAGGAGCTGAAGAACCCACTTCACTCTGACCTTCTGCAATGGAAGACGATGCTGAATTTGAAAGATTAAGTTTTGTGCCCTGTCGGCGGGGAGTCGAGCTGTCATGTTTACTGTGTCTACCTCTGCGCCTATAAAAATCACAGATTGAGAAGGCAATAATGCAGATTTTTCCCAATTTATGGAGATCCCTAACTGAGCACAAAGTTGAATAGTGGCGTCTCTGTTTTGGAGGAGTAGATGCCTGGTGGGGGTGGTCAGGAGCCAGTCGTCCAAATACGGAAACACCTGGAATCCTGGACGTCTCAGGTGAGTCGTCACTACTGCCATGCATTTGGTGAACACCCTGGGGGCTGTGGTGAGACCAAAGTTCACAGCACGAAACCGATAATGACTAGCTCTCAGCCAGAAGCATAGATGGCTCCTGGACACCTTGTCCATTTTTATACGGTAGTAGGCGTCTTGGAGATCTAAGGAGCACATCCAAAAGTTTTTCCCTAACAACTGAATTATCGACTGCAGAGTTACCATCCGAAATTTGTCCTTCACGGATTTGTTTAACCTGCTGAGGTCCAATACTGGCCTCCAATCTCCGGTTCGTTTTGGTACTAAAAAGAACTTGGAGTAAGTTCCGGATCCTATCTGGTCTGCTGGGATAGACTGGATGACTCTTTATAAGCAACTTGTTGATCTCCATAGTTGCCTGATCCCTGTAATTGGGTGGTACATCTGGGATCTTCTTGGGAACAAACGGTGGAAGGGAAAAGGGTATGATATAGCCTCTGGTAACAACTCTTTGTACCCACTTGTCTTGAGTGATATTTAGCCAGGCTTCTGGATATAAAGAAATGCGACCCCCGACTGGCCCCAGAGAAATGCAGTCGGGTCTCACATCAGGAGTGCTAAGGCCATCCCCAAAAGGAATCACAGCCTTGCTGGTATTGCGGACCGCCCCTGCTTCTAGGGTGATGTCTCCCATTTCCTCCTCCTCCTCTGCCTCTGAAGGAGGATTCACCCTGTGCATCTGGAAAGACCCTCTGGGACTTTTTGAACCACATTTTACCACCCCTTTGACCTTTGGGGTATGGTCGAGAGGGAACAGTAAAACGTATTCCCATGGCAGAAAGAGTCTTTCCTTCTTGCTCACACCGAGTGAGTGTGTCCTTCACCTTGGAACCAAACAATGAGGAACCATCAAATGGGGTGTTGGTGAAATTAGACTTCAACGGTTCTGCAAAATTACACAAGCGCATCCAGGAGTGATGCCTCAGGGCAACTCCTGAACCCGCTGCTCTACTCACTCCATCAGCCGCATAGGAGATAAGACGCATGGAGGAGTTAACTATAGAATTTAAGGTGGACAACTGAGCAGAGATCTTGTCAGGGGCTCCCTCAATACATGCACCTTGTATAGAATTTCCTAACCCCTTAAGGAGATCCCTCTGTAACCTCGTGACGCGAGTGAGATAGTTCAACGATCGAAGGGTAAATGCCGCTGAACTAAAGATACGCTTCCCAAATCTGTCCATCTGTCGAGAATCATTATTTGGCGGATGAACAGAGGAAGAGGTCTCCACCAGCTCCTTCTTTGTGGCTGCTGCCACCACCATGGTATCTACAGGAACGCCCTTAGACAAAAACTCTTTACCAGGAGGGGCAGACAGAAACTTATTGAGTCTCCTGGGGACTGGCTCCACTGCATCAGGACTATCCCACACCTTTCGGCTAACTAGATCCATTAGTTCGTCGAAAGGTGGAGACACCCAAGAGGCAGAAGGCTGAGACCTGAAAGCCTTCAGGTACACCGACTCAAGGGTTGACAGTGGGCCAGTCACACCTCTGCTTAAGAATCTCCAAGATGTCCACGAAGGAGACATCATCAAAGGACGACTTGGGGGACCCTTCAGTGTCCGATGTCAAGGACTCATCCTGGGAGTCAACATGCTTCCTCTTACATAGCCTCTTCTGGGGAGGCTCCTCAAAAGGGCATTCCGGGGAGGCCTCGAAGAGTGGAGGCCACCAGCTGAAGGCTCCTGAGGATAAGGGTCTCTCCTGTCTCCAGAAAGAGTAGGGGCTGAGACCGAAGTGGGTGCTCTCGGGGGAAGCGTGCTGGTACCACTGGTGGGGACTGGAGAATGAGACAGCACACTCCTCTCAAACGCCGACCTCTCTGGCTCCGAAGAGAGGAAGGTTGATGTCGGAGCCGGAGGCTCAGAGATAGATGCAGGGTCCAAGCTCACCCTGGCCGACGCACCGAGAGGAAGGCTCGGAATCGAAGATATATTCCAACTCTCCCTGTCAGCACAGACAGGAGAGCTTCGGCCCCTGGACACGACAAAGCAGCGACAAAGGGAGCTGGAACAGATAGTACCTCCGGTGGCACCAAGCACTCCGGCTCCGAAGGGCCAACATGGCACGGAGGAGGAATAGCAGACAAAGGCAAAGCTGGATTGAGTGGCGGAGCCAACAATAATTTTAAGGCAGACGACTTCAGGTGTCTCAGCACTACCCTCTCCACATCTTCCGAAAAGCTCCTGGAAGACATAGTAGAGGATCTTGATCTAGGGGGCACTGGAGACTTTAGTAACACGGAAACCGGTAGGGAATCCACAGACTGTCTCCGAGAAACAGATTCAATTGCTGATTCAATTGGTTCTGAGATCGGCTCTGAAAGACTTGGAACAGACTGACACCACAATAGTGCTCTCCTTTGGCTCCGAAGGCAGTGGAGTCGAGGAGGCAAATTTTGACTTTAGAAGGCGGCTCCAAGACACCAGCTGGCGCCGCAGAAGGCCTTTTTGAAGACTTAGATTTGCCAGACTTGGAGAAAGCAGAAGAAATGAATAGAACTTCCTCAAAAGATGGTTTTAGAAGACCCTTGAGTATAAGCTTGTTCTTTCTCTCCTGTAACACCCTAGGAGAGAAAGCATGGCAGAACAAACATGATTCCTGCAGGTGGATGGCCCCTAAACAGCAGACACAGCTACTGTGGCCATCTGTTAAAAGACATCTTTTGGGAGCATTTCATGCACTTCTTAAAACCCGAAGGTTTGTGCTCCTTACTCTCTTTAGACATCACACACACATATATACACACACACACACACACACACACACACACACACACACACACACACACACACACACACAGGAAAGGAAGAACAATGAGGGAAGAGGACTAGGTCCTCTAACTAAAATTGGCCTAGCCCTACAGAATAAAGTACCACGAGGACTAGGTCCTCTAACACACGGTCCTAGCCCGGTGAGACAAACTGGGTCTTCTAATTTAAACAGACCAGAAAACGCACACACACCAAAAGCTGTATATATAACTATGTGGAAAAAAAATAGAAGAAAAAAATTATGTACCAAGGGAGGAACTCCAACCCTTAGCAAATAACCAGAGGATCCCCGCCAAAAATACAATCTCAGATTAAGGAAACTAATCTGCCAATAACTGTCTAGAAAGAAAACAGAACAGGAGCCCCTATTAACTATCAGCGGAAAACCGCCACAAACTAACAAACTACCCGATAAGGAAAAAAGCGCAACGGCGCCTACAAGAACTATAAACTGGCACACAGGATACCAAACTAACAACAAGTTTAAGCTAAGAATGCACCGAAAAGGGCAAACACTACTGCCTAAGATAATATCACCTTACAACACTAATAACTGTAATACAAAATTTAAATAGAAGAGTTTTAACACTTAGCCAGAGCCAAGAGAAGCACAACCGAACTAGACGTGGGGTTTGTATTGGTGCACTATGGGATACCTGCTTAGCCACGAGCCAACCAGAAGTCTTTGAGCTTGTAAATCAGCCGAGTCGGAGCAGAGGATTGGCTCCGAACCCATATGTTAAAATGAAGGTGAGATTGCACTACACATCCCATTTTTTGACCATGAAATACAGTAAAAGCTTTAGCCAGAACAGATGGGACACCTTTGGGTACAAAAGCAGACCTTTAAAAGGAAAAAAATAAGTAAAAACATACCCTATTGTATCCCTCCCCAGACTGCCATGTCTACACTTCGATTTACATATCTTTCATTATTTGCAGTCAAATTACATACCAGGTCAGCAACAGAAAAATTCACAGAAGGCATACAAGTCACAGCGTGAAGACACAGATGCACTGGACTGCTGGCAAGCTAACAATTACCCAGCCATATACACTTCTGCTCTAAGAAAGCACAAGTTAACTGCAAGGGATCAGTAAATGAAGCCCTTCAGCGGGACAAACTTCAAGTCTAATGGAGAAAAGTCAAAGTTATGCTACTTCGGACTTTACACTAAATAGTACCACTCCACAAAGAAAGTGGAGATTCAGGATACAGAGAATCCTACATCCTATTCAGAGTAGGATATCAATACCTCAGCTGCAATGGAGTTGACGGGTTAAAGATTAGCAAACAAAGTAAGGCAAAAGCACAATGTACCTTCAAATGCAGAGATGCATATGGGATTGCAGTAACCCAGGTCATATCAATGCAAAGAACAAGTAAATACATTTGCCTAATGAGGAACATGTCAGTACTCAAGAACTTAATTATTTTCCTTGCTGATACAGAAAGAGGTGTTGACAACAACCATGCATGACATCCCGTCACAAAGTACAGAATGAATATGCATGGTAGTCACAGTAGTTGTAATTTCAGTGTTCTGTGATGACCATGTGGTAAAGATAAGTGTTTGTACCTAGTTTATGGGACAGAACATCAACTGTGAATGCTATGGACCTGTGAAAATTAAGTTATGGCCATTTATTTATCATAATGGTTATTCTGTTACTTATAAAGACAACACTTGTGATACAATTGACAAACTCAAGCAAGACAAACGGCACAGACACTAACAGAGGCCTTGAGGTGTGCAAAAATGTAGATAAGATATTATGCTGCTGGGATTTCAAACTAAAATTAAGATACAAAATTTTCTCCAAAAAGTTTAGGAAAAATTAAATTGTATGTTAGCACACTGAATCACAGTCAGACTACATACCACAGCATCAAGAATAACTGCTACGCAATAACCAAAAAGAAAACATTACAATTTATGTAAAGAACTGCAATGAAAATTAGCACATTAATATTTCTAATAGGGCTACTTCTTTTTGGACTATTCTCCTTCGATACAAATGTGGGAAATGGGCTCTAGATAGTTAAATATGGGTGTGACAAACTGGATGACAATTAATTCAATAAAAGATGCCACGTTTTCCAAGGTGGTCTTCAAAAATATATGCACAAAGTTCACCAGTAATTACCTCATATCTCTAATTCAATGACTTTAGCATTATAACACTCTGCAAAAAGATTTAAACGGCTATTACAAAATACACAGATCACAAAATTGACACCACCAATAGATCTGGCAACAAATGTAGAGAATTCAATCAGTGGCCATTATATTTCTTCTGTCGGACATATACAGTTTTTAGCCTAACTTTAGAACATCAGTGATGCAATTAATACAGTGCTATGTCCTGTAGCCATTGATCAAGTTAACAGAAACAACTTAAAAAGGTACTACAGTTCCTTAGTAAAAAAGGATCAGAGGGTGGGAAAGTCCAGGATTGGCATTTTTCCTATGTATTTTCTGTTTATTACGGGTTATTTATAGTTGAAAAAAAGAATGAAAAAGCAAAGCAGAAAGCAGGGAACA
The DNA here is from genome assembly GCF_019279795.1 of Protopterus annectens. Taxonomy (NCBI): domain Eukaryota; kingdom Metazoa; phylum Chordata; order Ceratodontiformes; family Protopteridae; genus Protopterus; species Protopterus annectens. Next base: position 20,258,933 of record NC_056742.1, on the reverse strand, counting down.
GAGGTACTATAGAATGTTCAGGGAACAGAGGTACTATAGAATGTTCAGGGAACAGAGGTACTATAGAATGTTCAGTTCCATGGTTTTGCATATCCTGCTTTTTCACGGTTTCTTACCAAATAGTTGCTTTTTTAATGGTGTGTACAATATGGTGGTAGGCAATGATGTGAACATTACCTTGCAACAGCTTCAGTAGGATGGTGGAAGTTTTTGAAGCAGTTTTTTTTTTTTTTTTTTGAAGCGACAACAGAAGATGGAGTGCAATTTATTGATGATTTTAAAAATGGAACTGAATCTGCTTCCATAGTATAACAAGTGATCAAACTGCTACTTTTAAGGAAGGAGTTGAGAACGTTTTATGACACAAATCACGTTGCAGCAATATCTTGACTTACACTTCACTCCTAGAATTCTAAGAGTGGAAACGTGACCAGTCTCTACATTAAATGATTAATCAGATTTATGGGAGAGATGGCAAAATGCAGGCTTGAAGTGTGCTAACGAGTGCTTAGACATTTTAATGGAATTTGATTGATGCAAGCATGAATGTCTTGTTTCTTAAATTAAGGCACTGGAAGTTGAATTAAAAAGTTATCACAACTTTTTCACATTAAAAACTTAAAATTGGCACTGAATGCATTAAACTTGAGAAGGAGGTGATCAAACAGAACACATAGCGTGACCAAAATGATAGAAACTGTTTTCCTGGCAGATATATACATCTGCAAGTAAATGTTTTTTTAATGAGTCACTTAGTTCTAATAATACTGCAACTTATACAAGTGATAGTTAAATTGTTCTTCTGCTTCTACATCAGTAGGAGAAGAGTTCCACTGCATGTTCTATATCATTTCAGGATGTACACATGGCATGGAGAGGGAGTTGACTTCTGTAAATAAAACTAGAGTCAAGCTGACAAAAAGAGGTGCATTTCGAGACAAGGTTTCCAGACAACGAAGATGAGAGTTAAGTGATCCCTTACAGGTACTGAATATGTCAAGCCATAACCTCTCCAAAAATGTACATTAAATGCTTCATAAGGGGCTTACATTCATTTCTACATTTTTTACAATATGGGAAAATGCTATCATTTGACTTGTTTAGACCTTGCAGAGTTTCACCTTAGAGAATGGTTTAATACTGAAGAATCTCAAAAACTGGATGAAGTTGCTATATTGGACAGTTTATTATGGCTAATGAGTAATTTAATGACTTTTGTGCGATTTAGCTGTTTATTCCATTGAATGTGATGCTTTTGATTATAGCGTTAGCAGTTACCTTATTAGTTATGGTTTAAATCAAATGCCAAATGTTAAAAGTGAAAGTGTTTAATTCCTCCCAGAATTAATGCTACTGTTAATATCTATGAAAAAATGTGCAAGCATGAATTGTAAGTTAGATTTCATAAGCATGTATGCTCTGGGAAAACCAATGCTTCCAATAAGGAGGAATGGCAACACTAAAATGGCTGAAGTTAATGAAACATAACTCAGTAATTAAGTAAAGCAGATACATGGGGAAATGTAGTCATCATAGATGGAATGTTTTAAAATGGCTGAAGTTAATGAAACATAACTCAGTAATTAAGTAAAGCAGATACATGGGGAAATGTAGTCATCATAGATGGAATGTTTTAAAATGGCTGAAGTTAATGAAACATAACTCAGTAATTAAGTAAAGCAGATACATGGGGAAATGTAGGCATCATAGATGGAATGTTTTAAAATGGCTGAAGTTAATGAAACATAACTCAGTAATTAAGTAAAGCAGATACATGGGGAAATGTAGTCATCATAGATGGAATGTTTTAAAATGGTTGAAGTTAAACATAACTCAGTAATTAAGTAAAGCAGATACATGGGGAAATGTAGTCATCATAGATGGAATGTTTTAAAATGGCTGAAGTTAATGAAACATAACTCAGTAATTAAGTAAAGCAGATACATGGGGAAATGTAGTCATCATAGATGGAATGTTTTAAAATGGCTGAAGTTAATGAAACATAACTCAGTAATTAAGTAAAGCAGATACATGGGGAAATGTAGGCATCATAGATGGAATGTTTTATCCGGCAAAGCACTGGACGTTATTGAACAATGAAAATGGTTATATGAAGAATGAATGGCATAGGTGTGAAAATATTAATGAACAGCTGTTTACCTATGGAAAAGTTGGGAAATGTTAGATTTTTTTGAGGAAAGAGAATGTTATGCTCATTTTATAAACTCCCCACAAGGCTATTTTTTTGCAGATCATAAAATTTATAAATCACTTCATTGTCCCCCAGGAAGACTTATTATTTCAGGAGTGGGAAATTACATGGACAGAAAATGGGGTTACTGTTGGCCAAGACTTTGAAAGATTTAGTATTAGTCTCTTCTTATGTTAAAAATACATTCAAACTTGTTGCCAAGTTTCACAGTATTTGTTAGGAATCAATTTATTGGCTAAGTATGGATGTTAAAACCGCTTGTATCCATCTTCCCAGCATGTTTATGGCATTAGGGCAGGGTCACATGAAAAGAAAAAGGACCTTCACCTAAGTTATGTCCTCTCTTTGTAACATTTTTTTGTCTACCACAATGTGCTTACTTTGAAAAACAGTGGTTTCTACAAAAGAAAAACTACACACACTTGGATAAATTTAAGGTAGAGTATGTTAGATGAACTGCTATTACTATGTATGGGAAATAAGCAAGTGGATGTTGATTTTGTTAGGATATTAAATAATAATTGGGCTTTGTAGTTTGATTCCGATTTGACAGATTATCAGTTAATTTTTCAGATGCAATACTAACAGGTATGGATGCTTTGCCTATAAAATCAAAACTATATAGGAAAGAAACCTTAAATATTTTTTGAACACTAAGAGTACCCACACACCTCATCTGGTTAATTTTCTACCATTAGGAGAGAATTTAAGATTGAAAAACAACAGATAAGGAAGACTTATTGGCACTAATACAGAAGATTAAAAGTAGATTATAACAGAAGATATTCAGAATACTTAATAAATCAATGCAAAATAAAAGTGTTTGGCAACACTGAGCATAACATGAGATTAAGTAGGAAAACTGGTTAGGACTTAAGAGTGGAATGGGCAGCAAATGTAAAAGTGAACCCCTTGTACTAGGTTGCCAAACATTCTACATTTTGTGATATTTTTGCATACATCATCGGGTCAAACGAACATATTAATGTATGATGGAATTTTACATATTTCCCCCAAGTTAGTAGGGTTTATATAATAGATGTAAGAAATTGTATACTTAAATGTGGAAGGTGTAATATGTGTAAACATGTATTCATTGTGGAAATTAATGTGTCATAAATAAGATGCATAGGTTGACTCAGTTTCATAGTACTCTTTCTAATAGGGTTACATATGGTATTATACGTAGTTGCGTGCAGATTAAATGGTACATTGGGTAAACAATGGTTGAAGTCAGAATGCAAGAACATTTTTCTGATATCTGTAATAAAACATGCATGTAGTAGTGTTGCAATGCATGCATTAGAATGCCATAATAGTAATACTCAGGATTTTAGTTTTGAGTTTTTGCCAAAATTAATCTATAGAGAGAGTGATGTGGTGCATGCATTAAAAAGCTTGGAAGCTTGAATGATTAACGCACCATGTTACTATATTGTATGAATGAAATAGCATGGGAATACTTGATTTAGTGCAACAATTTAAATTCAGTTTATGTTAAATTTCGTATGCATTTGTGCTGTTTTTTTCCCTTTAAATATACATGTAGTGCTTCTCTTTAAATATGTAAAACTGTCGATTGACTCACAATTTAAATGCTGGATGTGTGGAGTATTTCTGATTCCTGTAGAAGGCATGGAACCAAGGTGGAAAGGAGTTTATTAAATTTCATAGTTGTGCTCTTCCTGATTTGCTTTTTTTGTTTCTTATCAAATGTTTTTTTTTTTTTGGTCATGTATATAATATTTAGAGTTGACACTTGCCTGGTTTGCAAGACAATATCTTATCTAGTTTACTTGAAAACTGTACTTGGAATACACTGCCAGCCAACACCAGACTGGAAAACTTAGCTAATTGTGAAGAATATATTCAAAAAACAATGCAAATGTAACTGCTTCTAAATTAAATCTTACATAAAGATAATGCTGTTGTAGTACACACATTCGTAATGGATTATTAGCTGTAGGGTAACAAAGTATACCCTGCAAAGAACAAATTATTCATTTGAACGTGGATGGTATAAAGTCGCTCTTTACCTACAAATGAAAAAAAACCCTACAGATAACTGTAGGGCTGCGCTACATTGCGGAAAGACTCTTCTGAATATATCTGTAAACATTCTTTTAAATTAATTTTTTATTGAGCAAAAGTATTTTTTTTTAATCCAAGTACTCTGCTTAATCCTTTTTTTCTCATTTTGCTCCCCTCCCTCCAGGACCTTTTTGACAGCTTCCATATTTCCACTCAACTGGTCCACTCCTTCTGGTGGAATTAGAGTCCAGTATTCCCAGCAACGCAATAGCGCTGTGGCCTATTCATTCCTACCACAGAACCTCAACTGTCAGCTGACTCTGAACCATACTATCTATGTGGCAAAATCAGAGCTACCTTTCTCATCCCAGGATTGGCAAACTGACTGGGGTCTTTCAGTCCTAATCTACCAGGCCAGCTCCTACAGGAACACCTGCTAATCATACTAGAGTCATAGCATTATCCCTCTTTGCTATCGAACTCGCTGCTTTGCTTAATCCAAAGTAAAATATTTCACTGCCTGTTGTACTATAAAAGCTGTGGCTAGCTGGTTAATGAATTTCTATCAGTATTACACATGATACTGTTTAATCTGTCCTGGTAAGAGAGAAACCTTTGTCATAACCACTGTAGCCTAATGCTAGAATACTGGAATATTTTAGGAGTGTCCTGTAACTGAAGACTTTGGGTGGGTTAATCATCTATATGCTGGCAAAAATGTACTAGAGAAGCAGGGGTACCAGGAAATTGTTGCCAGCTCCGGCGGGGAATAACAGTGCATGCATGAATGTGTACAACTGCAATTTATAAAAGTCAAGTTTCAGTTACTGGTGGCAAAAATTACACAGTAAAGTGTGGAAGTTAGTTTTTTGAGCATGATGGGAATTATTCATAGCCCAAGGCAGCAGTATCCACTGGCTATACATGCTAAAGTTAAAATACTGAAAATATAAATAAAAAAAAAGTCACATTATAGCATACCTGCCCAGACATAAAAACTTCCCCTTACTATTAGGACAACTTAGCTGCTATCTTCCTTCAAAAATAATCTTTACAAACACATGACAATTATACAATATAAACAGAAGGTTATGGCAATCAAGTGTTTGAAGTCTAGCAGACTAAAAGCTTACTAAATCAATTTAGAAGACATTGAAATAATAGCAGCCTATGATACTGTATAAAATTACATGTACTTGCTTTGCTGTTTCACTGACACGCATCCTGATTAGGGTAAGAGGTTATCAAGTTTACACGAAGGTAGGTGAAATACAGACATCAAATATAAAAGGGAAGGAAAACGTTGCAGCACTAATGAAATTTTGCATATTTTAACATTTCCGGTCATAACTCAGATGAAGACAGTATTAAGGTAAAGTTGTGTGAGGTGCTTACTGTAGCAGATCTCCCAAAGAGATCATGTGTTTACTGGTCTCATACCTACAAAAGTACTGATGAAGGATCAATAGTAGTCACATACGTTTTAAGGTACTGACAAAAGGTTCACAAGGCACTCATGCATATCTGCATCAAGTGCCTTTTTCTATTTTTTTTTTTTTTTTTTTTTTTTTTTTTTAAAAAAAGTAGCAAACAGATACAAAAACTTTAGGAAGTACAGTTGTGTAAAATCTTACCATAACGGAAGATGTCCTTGCCTTCATTGCTGCACTATTCTTAATGATATGGGTTTCCCTGCCGTGGAATCCTGATGCCTGGCCTGTCTTCCAAAGACTTCTGAATTTAAAAGGTATGCCAAACATCACCATACGCTCCCTGTGTAACATAGGGAATAAAGGTGTGATGTTCAGGCTTACCAAAAACAGAACTGATTGCCCCAGAAGGAACACCAGTCCAAGGAGCCCAAGAGGTAATGTGTACATCCAGGAAGGTAAACAACAAGGGGATGGAGGGAGTGAATACTCCAGCAGTGAAAGCAAGGACAACTACAGTTATGGTAAGATTTAATACAACTGTACTAGGTCCTTGCAGTCATTGCTGCAGTATTTTTCATGATATGGGAGAGTGCCAAAGCTCAACAGGAAACTTGGGAGTAGGAAAGAGAAGAGTCACGTAAAAAAAAAAAAAAACAAAGAACTGAACTAACAATACCAGACTTAACTCTAGATATACCATCCAACCAGGGGCGGCTCGTACTATAGGACTGCAGCCCTCCCACCTAAAAAACAAAAAAATAGAACAGAGAAACAAAATCAAAAACTGTAAATTCCCGGAAGTGTATACATGCGCACACACTCTCAGACTGCTTTCTCAGCAGTCTAGATAGGGGGAAAAGGCATCTCAGCCCCAAGATGCCCAGCAGTCTGTGCGGCGGTGACGTCACAAAATGGAGGCACTCCGGACTGCAGCAGCGGCAGGCAGGACCAATCGTGGATTTCGACTGCAAGAAATACTTTGGGATGGACCAATCGAGCAAGGAATACTGGCAAAGGGGCTGTTCGAATATCGGTGGCAAGGGAGCAGGTATTTGGCTCAGACAGGGGAAGCAGTTATTTAGCTTGGTTGGGCTGTGTCGGCGACAAGGTAAGCAGGCAAAGCAGAGGTGTCTGTGTGTCTGTGTAAAATGCCCCAGTTGCTATATACTGGTGGCTACAGCAGACTCATGGTGGTGTGGTAGGGAATATCTCAGGCTTGAACCCTGTACCTTGTATGCAGGTGTTAAGGGCCTGAATTCCCTACCCACCACCATTTGTAAAAAAAATTGCAGAGCTTAGCCTCATATTTGATCTGTTCTGTTCCTCATAATATCTGTGGTTTCTAAATGTTTAAATGCTTGATATTTGATGGTGCAGTGGTAGCATTGTTGCCTCACAGCTGCAGGTTCTCAGGTTTGATTCTTGGCTGGGGTGTCTTCTGTGTGGCGTCTGCATCTTCTCCTGTGTTTGTGTGGGTTTGCTTTTGTGTCCTCCCATGTTATAAAAATATGTCTGCATTATTTCTTCCTGGGCCTCTGCTGAAAATTGTTTTTTTGTTCCAAGTCAGACTGTCCTGGTTAACAAATGTTAAATAAAACTGATAGGCATTTGAATTTCAGACTTCATATTCTTCAGAAAATACATAGTAACACAACCTTTTATTCTAGCAATTTTCTAAGTTTATAAGATGAATATTTGAAATTTGTCCCTATTTTTGGGACTGTATTCCCCCATTATTGGCTTCGTCCAGGTTTTTTGTGCTAATGTTGACAGCTATGGCAAGAACTGAATATGTTTGAGGGCTGTATTCCCTCATTACTGGGTTTGTCCAGGTGTTTTGTTCTAAGAGGTTGACAGCTACAGTGAGAACTGAATTCACTAAATGATAGCCATTTAAGTTTGTCTTCCTCTCTTTCACAAAGCAGCTGATTTGGTGTAGTGGTATGTTGCTCTGTTTTGCACAGGGACCTTGGCAGTAAAATGTATGGTGGTAACACAGCATTTTGTTCTAGCAACTTTCCAAGATTATACAAGCAATGTTTAATGTGTCCCTGGTTTTTGGGCTTTTAACCCCCCCCCAATACATTTTGGCTTTTTCCAGATTTCTTGTGCTGCGAAGTTGAGATGCAGTTGAGTATTGAGTAGATTTTACAAGGAGCTGAGGGGGAAGAGAAGTTTAGTGCTGCTTATGCCGAGTCGGCTTGCATTGTTAATGGCACAACAGGTTGTGTACTTGCTTTTGATGCAGAAGGCTGTGGGTTCTACTCCCACAAGGGGTGGATGCTGCCGTACTGAGAATGTCCTCCTTGGTGAAGATACTAACTATGAGCCTGTTAGTTTGCCATCCATTTCCTCTTGCAATATTACTAGCTTATCATTTTTTTAATGTAATATAGGCAATTTATTCCTCAGGGGCAACAGACACTTTCGATGAAACTATGAAGGTGTTTTCTAGCAGCAACCCCTTCATTAGTTACAGATTTCTTTAATGTGGAATTATTTAGATGACTTGCTTCTTCAGAGATTGTGCATATTTACTGATAATGGACTGCAGAATTGTGCATATTTACTGATAATTGACTAGAATTGTGCATATTTACTGATAATGGTGGACTGTAGAATTGTGTATATTTACTGATAATGGTGGACTGTAGAATTGTGCATATTTACTGATAATGATGGACTGTAGAAGTTTGAGTAGACTTTTATGATGGAAATGTTCTGAACTGGGCTGTTTTGTCAATATGGGTGCATGCGTTTTGTTTCATTGCTTACTGGAAAAATGTTCAAAACAAATTTAAAATGCCCTCTAACAACTGTACTGTATTGTTGTACAAGGAATATAATTTAATACAATCAGGAAGGTGTATCAAAGAGCACAACAGCCCATAATTAATCTTTATCTGCCACTGGCAAAATGTATTTTCTTTGAATGCGGGTTTCAATGCTGTTTCAATGAATGTGAGTTTCAAGGGCAGAGAAGTTTTAATGGCAAGTCTGTTTTCATTGTGAGACTGCATTGCTTTGTTTAGCAGATGTGTGAGTGTTTGTGCTGTAAAATGCAAAATAAAACTTTCAAATGAAGTCCAAATCATCATAAAAGTAAAGCAGTATGCACATTAGTGTTTATGGTAAATGGAGTGAAATAGCCAACTAATGGATCATTGGAATGGCTGCAGAGGCTCCATTCGACCAGGATTTTGTGAGGGGGAAGGGTGGCAAACTCAGACAGGCCCAGCTGAACTATACCTCCCAACTGTCCAGATTTTCAAGGAATGAATAGATTTTTGCTTCTTATTTTTGGTTTGTTCCTCATAAAATTTGTGGTTTTCTGGCAAATCATTTAGGAATTAAGTCACTAAATAATGATACACTGAGTTTCTGACTTCATAACCTTCAGAAAAATGCATGCTAAAGTAAGACCTGTTATTCTATCAACTGTCTCAGTTTATACAAAAGCAATTTTTAGTACTGTTTATATGTTCCCCCAATATATCTGGCCTTGTCCAGATTTATTGCATTAACAGGTTGAGAGGTACATGCAAATAAATTGCTTTATAGAATTAGGCATAGCCAACCTCTCAACTGTCCCCGATTTTGGCTCAAAATGTTGCTCTTCCCCCTAATAATCCCTCCGCAAAATAGCAATTTTGGAAGAAAACATGGAGGGTTTACAATTAAGAAATAACTAATAAATCAAAGTTATAGATTACTTTTATTTCAGAAATGCATGTAGATTATTTTATTTTGTCAGCTGCTCAAGTTAGCAGTACTAATATTAAAGTGTCCCTTCTTTGACAGGTTCCCAGCTGTATTGTGTGGCTATTTTATATTTTTGCATCACATTTTTGGTCCATTTTTCATAAAATTGTGAGTTTTTTGGCAAATTAGTGACAAATCATTAAAGGCTGAAGTTAGAAAATAATGACAGACATTTGAGTTTCAGATTTCATACCCTTCAGAAAATTCATACTAATGCAAGACCTATTCTATTATCTTTCTAAGTTTATAAGAGCAATATTTAAAAATTGTCCTAATTTTTGGGCCTTTGTCCCACTTCTATGTATGGCTTTGTCCAGATTTCTTGCTCTGAGGTTGAGAGGTATGACGAATGTGTCAGGGCCATCACAGTCAACCAGACATTTCAAATTGTGACATACCTGTTGCACCCCACTCCTCCATGTAGTGACTCTGGATGTGTCCAAACAAGGCAGGGATAGTTATGCAGTGTAAATGTGCAGTGCCCCCCCCAAATCCAAGGTAGACACAAGTACTACAGTGGCTTTTCATCTGTCCTTGATTTTGCAGAATGGTCTGGTTTCTGTCATATTTTTGTACTGTTGATTTATGCTTATTAATCAGAAAGTGCTTGTTGCTCTGTGTTTAAGCAGCAATGCTTTAATGACCATAAGGTAAGCTTGTCTGAGATCATAAGATGCAAGTAAACTTTAATAAGAATACTGTTAAAGAATTGCCAACATTGAAAGCCTTTCTTTTGTTGCCATGCAGAGAATACTTAACTAGATAATGTATAAGCCTTTGGTATTGAAGGACAGGATTACATTTTAAAAAGCTCATTACGCTTGTTGGAGACTTCCAGTCATCTCTACAAGCTTTACCCGTAAACTAAACAGAATGTCAATCGTGTGTTCCATAACCTGTACAGTAATCCTTTAAGCGATGTATCTTGAGCTTGTTTCTCGTTTGCTTTTCATTTTTTACTTTGATCATGTTTTCCCCATTAAACAAGTAGATAGTTGTCAGGCAGCAGGTCTTTTTTGGATAAGAAACATTTTTACAAGTGGGGGCATCACAGAGATTTCAACTTTCAGCATGTTACTTGGTACTTTAATAAAGCTGAATATAAATTATAATCAGAACTGCAGTGCAAGGAGAAGTGGTTTGAGTTGAGTGCTGCTTGTTTTTCTTATACTTGATTTTGACTGGCATTCCAGTAATATATTTAAAAATAAAATTATTTTTTAATGCCTCAACCTTTTGTTTCCATCTAGATATTAAGTAAGCTGTCATGCAGCCAATGCATTGAAATATTTTTATTCTTCTACACTTATTTTTGTAATGATTGGACTCTCATAATGACGGCTTGGCACTAAAGTTAGTTTTTGTGGTTTTGAGCATAGCTCCACCCCTTTCTAGTTGGCCACACCCCATTCCCATTGACCCCCCCCCCTTTGATTTGAAGTCACCAGCCGCCACTGCATCCAACTTGTAGTGCTTGGTAAAGGTATGCACAGAAATCTAGGTAGCTACTTCAAGAACAGAATTAAGAATTAAGCCTTTGAAAAAAGGCACCAGAAAAAGCCACAACTCTAGTAGAATGAGCCTGAATTGAAAAAGGAAGGCTCTTGCCGTGAAAAGTGCAACAAAAGGAAATAGCCTTAGAAATCCAAGAAGAAATAGTTTGCTTGGATACAGCAAGCCCCAAAGATCTAGGATGAAAAGAAATAACTGATCAGAATTCCTGATAGCCTTGGTCATAACCAAATAAATTTAAGCTGCCTATGATGTTCAAAGTATGCGGCACTCTCTCACTGTCAGTTTGCAGAGAGGGGAAAAAGCAGGCAGATTAATAGACTAAGTGATAGCTCATTAACCACCTTCAGCAAAGAAGGGTTAGTGCACAAGAAGACACTATCCTCATGAAAAATCGAAAAAGGAAGACAAGCCATAAGAGCCTGCAACTCGGATGTGGCAGAAGTGCTAACAAAAGAACAGTCTTCTAGGAACAACGCTGCAAAGAAGCTGAAGCAGAAGGCTCAAAGGGAGCCCGAGTCAACTTCTCCAAAACAAAATTAACATCCCAGAGAGGAGGAACAGGCTTCCTGGGAGGTCTAATAGTAAGGACACCTTTAAGAAATTGTTTCACCTCAAATCTAGCAGGAAATGAAGGAAAAAGCAGACAAGCAAAGATAGCGGACAGGTGGGCCTTAACAGAAGAATAGGCCAAATCAGCACTGAGCACACAGAGAACCAAAGGAGCATCCACAGTAAGTGGGTCCAGGTTACAAGAGACACCAAAAAGAAAACCTTTTCCATTTGGATAAGTAGAATTTCCTAGTCGTGCATTTCCTGGCCTCCTGTATGTCTTGCAGCATGCCCTTGGAAAAAAAGGTATCTATAAGGAATCAAAATCCTATTACTCACAGTGTCAGTTGAAGAACGGACAGGTGAGGATGGATAAAATATCCCTTTGTCTTGTGTAGGAGATCCACCCTGTGAGGTAACTTGCAATTGCCTCTGGCTAGATGCAGAAGAGGCAACCAGTGCTGTCAAGGCCAAAATTGTCACCAACAAGATTTTGAGAGCATCTTGCTGAATTTTGAACAGGACTTTTGGCATGAGAGGAAGGGGAGGGAATGCATAAAGAAACATCCCCTTCCAAGAGAAGGAGAGGGCACCCACCACCTTCCATACCAGAGGACCTAGGATTCTGACACAAAACAGAGGAAGTGGTCTGTTCAGAGGGGATGAAAGATTCACTTGGGGAGTACTTCACTGGTGGATAATGTCCAGAAACACATCCCTGTGGAACATCCATTTGGGGGACTGAGTTAAGGACCTGCTCAGAGTGTCTGCCACAATGTTCTGACCAGAGGGGATATAAACTGCCTGAAGAGTCACTTGACAGACCCATACAAGAAATACCAGCCAGCAAAGAAAATATCTCATCCCTCCCTGCTTGTTGATATACCAAATCACTGAGGTAGTGTCTGTGAATACCTTGAGGTGTCCTGGAGAAAGGAGACAAAGGCCTGAAGAGCCAGAAGAGGAGCTTTCATCTCTGACACTGATGCACTCCTTCTGCTGACAAGGTGACCACACTCCCATCTACTTTTAGGGAGGCAAATGTCTTCTCCATCCCATGTCTGAGGAGTCCAAGAATAATTCCTGAGAGGGAAGGGGGGGGATGAAAAAGGGTCGCTGGATTTAGTGACAACTGCTGAATCTACCAGAGAAGTTCCTGTACAAGGCAAAAGAATAAGAGTAACTACAAATTCTAGAGGATGAGCATGTTGAAGTCACACTGACATCAGAAACCACTGAAACTTTCTCAAATGAAGGTTGGCCAGAGGGGGCATTGGAATGGTAGATGCCAAGAAACTCAGAACTTTCAGAAACTCCCTGGTGATAATGGATGCCAGAGGAAGAGTATGAAAGAAAGAGTTAAGGCCTTTACAGGGGGGCAGATATGCAAGCACTGGCACAGTCTGAATCCCAACCCAGATAAATATGATCCTGAGAAGGGACGACAACGACGAACACATTTTGTACCAGTAGTAACTGCCAACTGAAATGGAGATAACTTATCTTCCTCAGCATGAAATTAAATCCCAGTGAAAGAAGCAGGTATTTTTAGGTCTCTAAAGGAAAGCCTTAACACACAGATTTGCTACGATATGAGAAAAGACTGGAACATAAAATTTATATTTACTTTACATTTGTTGACCGGGATAGTCCGACTGGGATGGATAGCCCTTTTTCAGCTAAGGCCCGGGGAGAAAAGCTCCACAAATATAAGGTAATTAACAAATTTATACAGAAAGCACATTTTTTACAATAAAAGTAAGTACAAAGTGTAATAAAAAGCAATATATAACTGTGCATAATAGTGTTGCTAATACTGAAATAAAGAAGCAAGAAAAAAACAGTATGAAACAGTGTAGATGTAATATAATCAGTCAAGGAAGGTGAAAAGGAAACATGGTAACTTTTTGGTGTTGCTGAGGGAGAGAGAAGAGAGATGTGAATTATAATTAGTAGAGCAAGGAGGTAAACGTTCTTGGTTCAGACACCAGGTATCACAAAGCTAGGGAAGGTATGAAGAGCATTAAGGCAGAGAGAGGAAGAGGTCAGTAGAGCAAACAATGTAAAGGACAGGTAGGGAAGTGAAAGAGAGATAGTAGTGAAGATAAAGTGGGATCAGTACAGTGACACGACCAGTGACTTTTCAAGCACTCCTTGGTGGCAGCTTTGAATTGTTTAATTTGGTTGAGGGATTTGTATAGGCAGCTTGTTCCAACAAATGGTGGGATGGTAGCTATAGATGTTGCATCCCATTTTGGTTCTGGGTTTATAGACCTGTAGAAGGTCTAGGTCAGAGCTGCGCAGAGATCTAATGAGAGAATAATGGGTGATTAGAGGAGATAAGCTGGGGCAGTAGAAAGGTTGATGTAAAATGGAATTAATGATTTGGAGCCAAGAGAGGAGCTGGTGGGGTAGTTCTAGCCAGTTACGGTGTTTCAGAGATGCAGTGATGGGATTTATATGTTTGGTGTGCTGCGAATCTGGCTACTTTTTTATAGGCCGATTCAAGTTTGGTGGAGAGAGGAGTTGAGATTAGTAAGCATTTGAGAGCTGTACAGTAGAATAGGTAGTAGGTAGGCATGAGAGACTGTTACTTCTGCTTTGTTAAGGAGAAACTTATTTCTGGACAGGAGGCCCAATTTTAGAGGAGTCTTGCAGACACAGTTATTAATATGCAAGCTGAAATTAAGTTGGTCATCTATTATGATGCCTAAGAGTTTAGTGTTGGATTCAGCTTTGATAGGAGTGTTGAGAGACAGTATAGAGTAGGTCAGTTTAAGGTGGTTAAGAGTTTTAGGTAAGAGTAGGAGCTTTGTTTGGTTTTGGTTCAGTAATAGGTTGTTAGAAAGCCAGGTTTCAACTGAGTTAAACGATGTCTGGGTGGTTGAAATGAATTCAGAGGGGGTGTCAGCAATGGTGAGGACTGTGGCGTCATCTGCATATTGTACCAGGGATGACTGGGGGCATAAAGTAGAGAGTAAATTAGTAAAGATATTAAAAAGAAATAGGCCAAGAATAGAGCCTTGGGGGACTCCCGTTTTTACTGGAAGAGAAGGGGAGGGGGGCAGAAACTGCAGATTACATGAATGTTGAGCAAAGAGCATAACAAAGTGGCTGAAACATGCCGTTCAAGTAGTCAGACTCCTGGCACAGTAGAATTCAATCATAGTTAAGAACCAAAATTCTATCATTGAAGCCAACAGTCTTGAAAAAGTATTATGTACTTTGTATTCCTGTGACAGTAAAGACTTTGGCAGAGGTAAGGGACACGGAAGAAGAGTGGCCGGAAAAGAAATGTCCTACAGAGGAAAACGAAGTTCACGATGAAATCACCTCATGGCTAGAGTAAAAAGTCAGAACAGTCTCTCTTGGTGATACATAAACCTCTTCAGCACAGTAAGGAAAAAGAAAAGAATTCCTTTTCTTCTTTAATTATCAGAGATCATGGTTAGCACTAAACGTTCATGAGTAGACCAATGTGAATCCTTTCTGCTATCTTGTAGTCTACAGAATTACAAAGGAACGAAAGGTGACAGGAAAGATAAGGAGATAAGACAGATGACCCGTTGGGGCAGTTTTCTTACTAGAAGTAGAAGTGCTACACTTGTCGATCCAGAGGGCAGTTCTTTAACATGCAAGTTAAAGTTATGCGAGAATTTTGATACCTCAGCAGGCCTTGAATTACTGTTTCTGGTTCTGTCAATTTTTAGCTACCTTCCACTGACGTAGTGAACATTTGCATTTTTTTTTTTTTTTTTTTTTTTTACTTAGTTCTGTTGCTACCTCCTTTGAAGTTTCTCCCTCTCCCATTTTAAAAGATTTCTCCTTCCTGTCATGTATTTGGTCAGGCTCCTTCTTATGCATGTATTTGGTCAGGCTACTTCTCATGCATTTTTTTAAATTAAAAAAGGGCATGGAGTGGCTCTCATGGCTAGTTTGTGGTTTAGATCTGTACTTCATAGCTTTATGGTCTGGGATTCAACCCTCATCTCTGGCCACTGTTTATGTTGAGTCTGCATGTTCTGTGTATGTGGATTTTCTCCAGGTATTTCAGTTGCCTTTCAATGCCTAGCTATATTGCTGGTTGAATGACCAGTCTAAAATTCCCATAAAGTTGCATTTGCCTTTACCCTTATGGCCTGGATCATGACTAGAAATGGTCCACAAGGACCATTTCAGTTGCACAAATTAAAAATTTAAAAGTGCAGCAATATTCAGGGCTACCTCACTACCAGAAGCACATGTTATAAAATGCAAGGAAAGCCAAACAAATACTGCCTTCCAAACCAAATTCCAGAGGTAAATCCCCCCTCCTGTGGTTGGAGAACCAACTCAAAAAAACGAGAAAAACCTTACCGGTCTAAAAACTCATGGCTTATGGGGAATAAAACAGCAATGTCCCTGTTGAAGTACCATGTTCTCCAAAAGAATATAGAGGTGGAAAGATCCTTTGCAGTATCACACAACAGAAAGGTGGTTACAATGAAAGGAGGACTCAAAATTGCTTCTTGTCTGAAGATACCTCATTTGTAAATACTATTTTATAGGCAGATGAGTGCTGTTCAGATAATGTGTTAAAGTTTGTAACAGCATGCACATATTTCAATTGTTTAGAGAGGGTACTTCAGGGTACTGCAAATGTTGGGGGATAGATAATCACTGGTGGTATGTATTCTAGACTGCAATTTACAGTTAAAATAACCTTTTTGAAGAATAAGCAAACATTCATGGTCATCAAGCTACTGTTCTGGATGAACAGAATCTAAGACATGTAAAAGTCTGGACATATCCTTGTTTGACCGATTTCTGGGCTATTCATATGCAAAACATTTGGTTAACATCTATCATATGGCAAGGCTAAGCTTTTTAAAATACTCACAAATCCCCAGACTATTAAGTACCTATTAACCTATAAAAATATATAAACGTGCTTTATGAAAGTACACCTGTGTAAGTAAACATACTATAATGGTATATCTAATAGATAACTGTTGTGGCAGCTCACTGTTGCAGTAGCCTAAGCTATTTGTGGTATATACTGCAAAGATATGAGCAACTGGCCAGCTTTTCAAAGATTAATGGCATGATTTAAGGACAAGGAGAGATTGGGGGGGGGGGGATAGGTATCCAAAGGCAGATGAGCCGAAATGGCCAACAAATCAACCTTGACAGAGGAGTAACTCGCACAAAAACAGAGGCAGCCAGGCCTTAAAATTGTCCTGGTTCTTGGAATGACGACACCAACTAAAGTCTTTTCCATCTACATACATATGATTTTCTTAGTAGCACTTTTTTTTTCAGGACCTGCTGCACATCCTCAGAATAAAGGAGCCCAAGAGGCAAAGTTCTATCATCCAATTAGTCAACTGAGTTTTTATACTGGGGTGTAACCACCACCACCTGTCTTGTCTGCATACATCTGGTCTGTGAGAATGATTGTGGTAACTGCCCTTAGCCAGTTTCAAAAGGAAGAAGAAAATATGTTGCCTGTGGCAAAAGGGAGTCACCACCACAATCTTTGGAGAGTCCTTTTGGATCTTTAGAAGAACCCTGGACATCAGTCGATACAGTGGAAAAGCAGAGAGGAACATTCACATCCATGGGAATGAGAAGGCATCTTTCTTCTAGGCCTGTTTGCAAGGAATCTTAGAGCAGAATTTCTTTAGTTGCCTATTTTGACAGGAAGCAAAAGTATTAACATGAGAAGTGCTCCTTATACTTGGATCAAAGTTTCCATATATGAGGGTATGCCCTGGTCCTAATTAGATTTTCTACTAGTACATTTTGCACTGACAAAATGTATGAAGTCCGAGGAGTCTAACTGAGATAAGTTGCTACCTCCCAGGCTATCATAGCAAGTCTGCAAATTGGTTAAAATATGGTACTCCTTAATTATGGACCACATTAATGTGGTGAACTTGTAAAGGTCCTGGAGACCAGAAATGATTTACAGCTTTCAAAGCATTTATTACTGCCATCATTTTGATATTTGCATCTTTACTTGTTGATTCTGTTCCACATACTTCCACTTTCACATCCTTGGAAATCACTTCCCACCCAAGTCTGAAACATTGCTTGTGAGACTGAAGAGGAGGCAGAAAGGAAAATGGAAGACCAGGATTCAGAGAGAACTGGTCTCTCAATCATAGAACTTCCTTCTTTATAAACCACAATATACAGACCTGAAAGATAAATGGTGTATATGTGGAGACCAGACTGCTCCAAAGTACCACTGGATTTTTCTCTTGTGAAGTCTGGCCAGGGAAATCATAAGAATCACAAAAGCCATGTACCCAGAATCTTGACAAACTCCCTGGTTGCCACCTGGTTTTAAATGGAAAAACTCAGGACAAATTTTAGGTACATCTCTAGTTAGTTTGTAGGAAGAAAAGCTCTTCCCATGGCAGAATCTATCATACAACCCCCAGAAAATAATTGACTGAGAAGATTTCTGTAAGTTCACTAGAAAACCCAGACAGAATAGAAGATTCTGAACACTTGCTGAGGACGTCTGACAACTAGAAAAGTCTGAAAATTTAACTACTGTCCAAATAAGTAAAATGTGAATAACCTTAAGTTTGCAGAAAGCAGTTACTGTAGCCAAACACTTGAAACAGTAGATGATATTAGTGTAAAGAGAGTAAGACTGCGAACTGTGAGCCAGATACAGAAAATCTTAAGAAAAGTCTGAAATGCTTACCAATGCAAAAGAGATGGTAGGCATCTTTTAAGTCTAGATTTACTATGATAGCTAATAAAGACACCATAGGTAAAAGGGTCTGAAATAACATTTTCTTGAACCTTGGAGATCCAGCAAAGACCACCAGGTCCCTTCTTTCTTTGACACTATAAACATCTTTGAATAAAACCCTTTGCCCCTCTGGAAGACAACACTGATTCTGACTTCCTGAGCTATCATTTCTCCCAGAACTTGGGGGACAGGGATAAGTGGTTTACTGGGCAAAGAGAGATCCCCTGGAAAGGAGAGAGGAAACTTCCATTGCCAAATGTACCGTTTTGAATGACTGAGAGCCCATTTGCCCGAAACAATCTGGTGCCACAAAAGGAAGATGCAGACTCAGAGGGGGAGACCACCAGGTTTGGTGGTAGTGTTGGGGAGCCTGAAGAGGGCGACAGTCAAGCTGACATTTTGAACTGTACTTGATTTTGAGAGGCTTTTCCTTTCTTACTGAAGCATGTATGAATTTTTTTCTTGAAAGAGCAAAGATGGAAGTAACATTTTTATTTCCATTAAAAAGATAGGTCTGAAGATTTGGAACAATTACCTTTCCCTTCAAAACCCTTAAACACCTTAATTACCTGACAAGTCAGAATTTCTAAAATATTTATGTCTTTCCCAACTAGTATTTACACAAACTTCTCTACAGGTCTGATCAATGTCTACTTAAATTACAACTTTACTCCCCAACTAGGATACTATGAACAATAGGCCAAGTTCTCCTTCAGATTACCAAATCATATAATTCTGATGGAGACTCCCATATACTCCTTATACATCTCCAGAATGTGGACTCCCTACTGCTCGTTCTCACACAAACCCATAATCATAATATCTTCAAACTGGTAAAACCTAATCTGCAGGACCTATGCCCTGCTCCTGGTTCTTCCCCTTGCTAACATCTTTTCTAGTCAAATCTTCATAACTGCTCTTTTTACTTTTTGCTTTCTCATCCTCTCTCTTACCATGGTTTCTCTCTAATAGTTACACTTGTCAATTTGTACCCCACCTTCAGACAATTTAACATATAGTAACAAATTCTGGGGCATCATGACAAAAATATATTGTGCATCTTGGCTATAAATGTACAGTTGGTGTGAATACCGCTTAAACATTGCTGTAGACAAGATTTGCCAAAAACTTCCATGGTTAGTACTGTGCATTTGGAAACCTGATCTAATGTACAGCATTTATGAAATTTCTCCACAGAATATGCTTTGTGCTGGAGATTTCTAAACTTGTGTACTGTGTTCATGAAAACTTAAAACTACTGCATGTATATTACATTTCTATGTATGCACTGGATTTCTGTACTTTGAGCTTTTCTCCTCAGGCCTCCGCTGAAAAGGAATAACTTTTTGTAGTGAGCCAGATCTTACTGGTAAGCAAATGCTAATAAATAAGCAGAGACAGTACTAGATGTATAAAAGTTTCCTCGCCAAAAACAGTTTAATAGAAGAACACATTATCCTCAGAAAAATTACTGTGCCTAAGGTTTCCCCAGCGGGTGACTTGCCTGCTAGCAGACTCACTTCCATGAAGCCCACAGAAGGAGCACACCTCAACAGCAAAAAAAGTTCTGAAGCTTTTGGTGTTCTAAATACCTTTTACTTGGAGTTGTGCTGGAGCTCCTGACAGTCAGAGCATATGGAAGGTGGTCTTGGTAAGCTGGCTGGTCATGTCCTTGGTAGGATATAACCTAAACAGGTTCAACTATTGCAAAAGGCATCTACTTCAATTGACTAACGACACTGCCAAGATCCACATGGTTGAGACCACATGACTGACCATACAGTTTGCCATTAAACAGAAACAAAAAACAATGTTTTTGCGGGGATGGAGCCCTCATGCACCTCCCCCACACCCTTGCTGATTATATATACCAACTCAAAGACTGCAGTACAGTGGGGAAAAGGGTACTTTCCCCAACCCCACTGTACTGCGATCTCAATCAAGATGGTTGATACACTCCATTGTTGATCATGTGAACTCAACCATTTAGGTTTCGACAATGTTGTTGGTTGACCAAGTGAAATGGCAAAAGTGGAGACCCATTACAAAAGTGATTATGGCTTTTACATATACTTTACATTATTTGAACACTAATTGAGTCCTTAATGCTATAGTATTGCTCAGTATTGCTAAATATGAACTGTAAATGAGCACCTCTGTGAACAGATCTACAACTGGCCTGAACTCTAAATATTAGAGCTGCCGTTTGTTTATTAAAAAAGCTATTTTTTCATATTTGTCAATTTTGCACAATGTGCACAAGCTAACTTGAACAGTAAAGTTTCACTCTGAAGCCAACATTTCAGTGAGCAAATCTGTTGCTGATAATAGGTGCTTAGCCTGAATGGTTATTGAAACACTAACTAGTTTTCAAAACATTTTCCAATAAAAGCTTGAGTTATAAGATGGTATTGTCAGCATTAACACCACTGCAAATATATATGACAGTCTCCACAAAGATGTTGCATGGTTGTTACCAGTTTAGAAAGTACTTTTCTCTGAAATACAGCCTTGTTCTTAAATCAATATTTCCTCCTCCAGAAATTAAATTAAATTAGCAGCACATTAAATAGCAAAAAATATCAAGGTTTACCCACCTTTACATTTTGATGGCATTTTCTCCTTAATTTCCGATGAATTCACTGGTTTGACCAAGGTAACACCATAGCCTTCATTGTTATGTATCACATTATTCACCATGGTTATTTTTGGAATTTTGCACATTTCATCTATAAAGTCCTTGAACAACAACAAACAAATTACATTTTAGGCTTCTCTAAAATGTATAATTTTGTGAACAAATAGTACTTCGCTTACTACAGGACACACAAAAAAATATGGCTGTGATAATATAAGGTTATCTGTGAATTTGTGATGTGCACGTCTTGTTTTTAAATGCTGTGAATAAAAGTTTGTTTTAACATAACTTGGCCATCTGTGTTGTCGTCCTTCTTTCCTCCTCACAATAGGGTCTCATATCAGACCTTCAGATCCGGCTTGGTCATATTCTACAGATTTGGATCAGACTCTCAAGCTCCTCCCCATTACCATAATGCACTACAGCCACCCAAGTACCTCATGTTTGCGGATTCCATGCATCTAACAAACACATCAAAGGAACAGCAGATGAAGCTCAGACATAGAACATAAGAGTTCCTTCATACTCCAGGATCCTCTAGAACAAAAAAGCAGGGGGATGGTTAGGTGGGAAAGTGAGGAGGAATGAAGGAAGACAACACAGATGGCAAGTTATGGCAACACATAACCTTTTAATCTGATGTTGTCTTCTTCAGTCCTCCTCATGATAGGGTCAAAGTCCCCAGATATGTAGATCCCGGGTGGCCCTCATGGAAGGATATACCAGAGCACCATTGAACCAAAGAAGGTCCTACTCTTTGAGATAATATCCAACTTGTAGTGTAATACAAAGGTGCGACTGTTGCACCATGTCGCTGCAGTGCGAATGTCAAGGCAGAAAAAGTAGCCATGGCCCTGGTTGAATGTACTCGGGAGGTCTAGTTAACTCCAGGCCCTTGAATGATTTAATGTATGAAATGCAGCCAGAAATCAATTTTGCCAAGGTAATTTTGGACACTGTCCTAATCTATTTGGTGAAAAGGCTACAAAAGAGTTTGTCAGACTTCCTGTGTTGCTTGGTCCTGTGCAGGTAAAAACGGAGTTGTCTGTAAACATCTTAGAAGGTGAAGCACATACTCCCCTTTATTGGAGAAATTTGGAAAGAAAACTGATAATTGAATAGATTGGCTGATATTGCTTTCAGTGGCTACTTTGGGCATAAAGTAAGATTGGTGCGTAAAGATACCCTGTCTTTGTGAAAAACTATGTCAGGAGGATTACAGGATAAGGCTTGTATTTTAGAAATTCTCTAAGCAGAATTTATAGCCACCAAAAAGATGGTCTTCCATGACAAAAACTTCATGTCACAACTTGCAGCTGGTTCGAAGGGTCCCTCGAGTCAAAGCCTGCAACAAGACAGTGAGATCCCAAGGAGGGGAAGGGTCCCTGATGGGAGGCCTCAACAAGAAAACTTGAGAAGCTAGCATCCTCCTTGAATAGACGCAGTGTTTCTATTGGTAGCCCAAATGACAAATCTCAAACTTAATGGTGTAGACTTTTGGTGCAAGTCTTTTGAGAAGCTGAACTATCTCACGAGGGTTGGAAATGGAGAAACCAAGTGGTTATTTTGAGGACACGAAGATTCAGATGCTGCATCCTGGACAGATGAGAAAGGAGGTCCTGACTTGGCTCCAGTATCCAAGGAGGATATTTCAGATGAGACCAGAGGAAGGGGAACCACATCTGTCAACTGGGGAAATGAGGATGACAGAGCTCTTCAGCCTGCTTGCCTTCTGAAGAAACTTCAGGATGAGCGAAGTGGAGGGTAAGAAATACAGGATACCCAGGGGCCAATCATGGACTAGTGCATCCCTTGGGGACTCCCCAGAGAAGGGATCAGAGGGAAGAACTTGCTGCATTTGTTGCTGAGGGGAGGGGCAAAGAGGTCCCAGCATGGTTGACTCCAATGACTGAATATCATGTTTGCCACTTATTGATTGGAGGGACCACTCATGTGGAACAAAGAGCTATCTGCTGAGTCTGTCTGCCAGATTGTTGGTTTTCCCTGGGATATGCATGGCAACTAGACGGCGGTCTGAAGATCGCCCACTCCCACACCCTCATGGCCTCCCTGCACAAGGTGAAAGAATGTGTTCCTCCTTGTTTGCTGATGTACCAGACAACAGATATGCTGTTTGTGTGTACTGCAATAGACCCAAAGGGGAGCGTGTCCCAAAAGGCTTGCAACATTGGGAGAACTGCCCTCATCTCTAGGACATTGATATGCAATCTGGTCACAATATGGGACCATGTGTCTTGGACCATTCAGGGTAAGAAACACTTTACCTCGCAAGTACGGCTGTGCATGGCCAACCCAACTTGAAAAAAAATGCCAAAGCCAGCACAAAAAGTTCCAAGTCTAAATATTTATTGTAAGTAAACTAGTGCAAATTAAGCACTAAAGTTACAGCTCGATCCTCATACTAGTTTTGGAAAAACCTTCTTCAGTGAGGAGGGAAAAAACAAAATAGCAGTTCACTGATAAGCAAGGATGCTTATAAAAGAGGCAGGACCAATCAAAAATCAAAGCACATAATTTATGTGCATACATAATTGGCAACCAAAAAGTTTTAATGCATCTTGATAACCAAACTGTTTCCTTCAAATATAAATGAATATGTATGTTCAGTATAATAGCAAAAATAGGAACATTTGTCAATTGCCTTACATCTGAGTAAAAAAAGTGTCAAAACAGTGTCCTACTTATAAACAGTATATATAGTATATATTACCTAACTCAGAATAGCACACAGTCAGTAAATTGTGTGATGACCTGTAATCAATAATATATAATGTTTATAGCATAAATATGATATGTAGTTAGATAAAACATAATATCAATTACACCACAAATTATAAGGCCAGAGTTCAAATATGAAATGATCCGGTATGGAATACCTGACCAATCACTGTTCCAAATGTACAGTTATGTTTGATACTGAATGTGAATTGCACATTTGTAATGAAATACAAACAATAGTGATATATATAATCATCACAGTATAGTTCACGTTTCGTCAATCACAGCAAAAAATGAATGGGTATCTATGTCAACTGGTGGTCATATAGTTCCAAAGAAGACCATCCAACAGGTATGTCCATGTAATAACAATGTAACACCCTGAGTAATAGATAACCAAAAATAGCAAACAAACAAAACATATGTGTAAACCATGCATATTCTGATTAACCCAGATGTTCATTGAGGCCAGGTGGAAATAGTGCTCCTAAATGGATGGTCCAATATTTTTCTTTGTGGCTGAGTATGCTTTGCCAACCCAATTGGTTATGTCTGTTTCCCATAACCTTATCAATGATCATAAACATAAAATTGGCTGTTGTATGTTTAGTAGAATGTTGGTATAAAGCATTAGTGGTTTTTTTATTACGTATTTCACTTCTATGTTCACTAATCCTAGTTCTAAGTGGACGTGAAGTTTTGCCCACATAAAATGCATTACAGTGGCATGTAGCTAAATAGATCACCCAAGTAGATGAACAATTGCCAAATGTACGTACATCATAAACTTTGCTTGTATTGGCACTAGTAAATTGTTTAAGCTTGTTTACCTGACAACATGAGCTGCAATGACCACAAGGAAATGTGCCTAACAGTTCATCCCCAGAGATGGTGAGTTGTTTATACTGGGCACCACCACTCTCCTTATGTTTAAAATGTGAGAGCAGTGTGCTCAGAGGTTTACCCTCTCCTATAGGTAATGGAACATTTGTTTCCCAAAATCTGTCATAGATGGTCATTGGCTAAAAGGATGTTCCAGTTTTGATTCAGAATCTCCCTCACTATCTGATGGTTCCTACCATAAGTGGTTATAAATCTAATGGTATCATTTTTAATATGTTGATCTTTATTTTTATATTTTAATAAGGAATCTCTATGTTGTCTATCAGTCCATATCCTGGCAGATTCAATATCAAAATTGGAGTAACCTCTGTCCAAAAATCTGTGTCTCAAGTCATGTTTGGCTGTATCATAATCAGTTTGGGAGGAGTTGATACGTTTCATTCTTAGAAATTGAGACTTGGGAATGTTGCGGATGGTGTGACGTGGGTGCATGCTGGAAGCATGAAGTAAAGAATTGAATTGTGGATACTTTCGTTGTGTTTTCGTATTCAGGGTATGGTCCTTGTTACGATAAATCGTAACATCCAAAAAGTCAATCTGTTCTTTATCAAAAGTGATGGAAAATTCAATACCCCATATATTATTGTTTAAGTATTCCACAAATTCAGAAAGATATTCTGTGTCCGCACGCCACACCATCCAGCAATCATCCAGGTATCTCCTCCAAATGTCCATTTCAACAAGGTAGATGTTATGTAGAGGATTATAAATCACGTATTCTTCTAGATATGCCATGAAGAGATCAGCATATATGGGTGCAAAAGATGCACCCATAGCTGTTCCTCTCAATTGCCAATAGCATTGAAATAAAAGACATTTTTATTGAGAACATGTTCACACATGCATATAAGCAGTGTGTTGAACCCTGGTGGATATATTTCAGATTTGGTTAACCAAAAATCCAAAGCCTGTAAACCTCCCCAATGGGGTATGCTAATGACCACCAGTTGACATAGATACCCATTCATTTTTTGCTGTGATTGACGAAACGTGAACTATACTGTGATGATTATATATATCACTATTGTTTGTATTTCATTACAGATGTGCAATTCACATTCAGTATCAAACATAACTGTACATTTGGAACAGTGATTGGTCAGGTATTCCATACCGGATCATTTCATATTTGAACTCTGGCCTTATAATTTGTGGTGTAATTGATATTATGTTTTATCTAACTACATATCATATTTATGCTATAAACATTATATATTATTGATTACAGGTCATCACACAACTTACAATATTTGTTACTGACTGTGTGCTATTCTGAGTTAGGTAATATATACTATATATACTGTTTATAAGTAGGACACTGTTTTGACACTTTTTTTACTCAGATGTAAGGCAATTGACAAATGTTCCTATTTTTGCTATTATACTGAACATACATATTCATTTATATTTGAAGGAAACAGTTTGGTTATCAAGATGCATTAAAACATTATGTATGCACATAAATTATGTGCTTTGATTTTTGATTGGTCCTGCCTCTTTTATAAGCATCCTTGCTTATCAGTGAACTGCTATTTTGTTTTTTCCCTCCTCACTGAAGAAGGTTTTTCCGAAACTAGTATGAGGATCAAGCTGTAACTTTAGTGCTTAATTTGCACTAGTTTACTTACAATAAATATTTAGACTTGGAACTTTTTGTGCTGGCTTTGGCGTTTTTTTCATCTTGGACCATTCACCCATTGTAATGCCTTCCTCCCACCTGAACTAGAAGTGTCTGTGGTCACAGTGGCTATGGTGGGGTTGTTTAAGAAGGGTCTGCCTAGGAGGAGATTGTCCAACTGTAACCACCAGTTGAGGTGGCACTTGTAAATTGGAATCATTTTGATGGGAAGGGGCAGCATGTGAAGAAAGATTGACCATTGTGCCACCAATGTCCATTGGAGAACCCACATGAAGAATCTGGCTAGAAAAACTAACAGGATAGCTGCAGACCTAGACCCTAGGGCTTGTAAGACCATCCGTGCAGGTGGGAGCCTGTTAGGATAACAGGTCATGTACCCGATTCCTCAGAGATGTTATGCAGTGCAAAGGGAGAGAAGCTATCTAATGCCTCATGTTAAGCTGTGTCCCTATAAATTTCAGGTTCTGCACAGGAGTCCAGTTGGATTTATTCAGGTTTATGGCGATGCCCAGAGAATGCGACAACTGGATTAAGCATGGCATGGGTTAGCTGCTATCTCGTGGGAGCGGTAAAGGAGCCAATTGTCTAAGTATGGAAACACCTGGAATCCTCTGAGCCTCATGTAAGCCGCTACCACTGCCATGCATTTTGTGAACAACTGGGAGGGCTGTGGTATGCCTAAAGGGCAGTGCTCTGAACTGGAAATGATTGGCTCTCAGCCAGAAGCTCAGATATCTCCTGGAGCGCCTGTCTATTTTGATGTGATGGTACACGTTCTCAAGATCTATCGAGCACATCCAGTCATCCTAGTGCAACAGTGGTAGAATAGACTGAACTGTAACCATTTGGAACCTCAGTTTCTTTACATATCCGTTCAACTTGCTAAGATCCAGAAAGTATCTTGGGCCCATCTTTTTTGGCACTAAAAAGAAGCGGGAGTAGGTTCTGAATCCTTTTTGCTTGGCTGGGACCTACTGTATGGCTTTTTTGCAGCTGTTTAATTTCGTGAGCTGCCTAAGCCCTCTGACTGGATGGCACATTGGGAAGGTTTTTGGAGCTTGGGGGAAAAAGAAAAAAGGGAATATAATATCCTCTGAATATTATGCTTGGCACCAAACAGTTTTGAGTCCGAGTCCAGGCTTCTGAGTGAGAAGCTAGCCAGCCCCCAACTGCCTCCACAGTCAGGCAGAGCTTCAGCTGGTAAGGCTGGTTGGAAAAGGTTTCTGTAAAGCCCTGGTTCTGTGAAGCTGCTCTGCCGCTAGGGCGTCATCTACCATCAAACCCCCCCCCCTCTGCCTCTAGTGGAGGGTTTCCTGCGCAGGTCCCGGAAAGGCCCTTGGAATTTGCAAAACCACATTTTCTTGCCTCCACACTGGTTCCAAAAGAAGGACCTCTGGGGTGTAGAAAATTTGATTCCAACAGCAGAAAGTGTCTTCCCATCTTTGTCGCTGCAGGTGACAGCATCTCGAACGGATGGCCCAAACAATGAGGAGCAATCATATAAGGCGAATTCATGAAGGTAAACTTAAAGGGCTCCCCCAAATTCATATAGCCTCTTCCAGACATGCCTTCTTAGGGAGAAAGTCCTGAACAGTCTGCTTGTGAGGTACCCTCCATGATAAGGGAGATAAAACTCACTGATGAGTTGGTGACAGACGAGTGGTCAGCTTGGGAGAAACCTTTTTTAATTTCTCCATAGGCATGCACTTAGAGAGATGCTGACAGCTCCTTGACCATATCACTCTGAAGCTGGGTAAAATGGGCCAGATTGCGCTGAGATCATTAAACTAAGGTGGCAGAGGTGTAAATGCATTTCCCAATCCTGTCCAATGCTCTAAACTCCTTGTTAGGCAAATGGACATTGGCAGTTTCTTCTGCCAGCTCTTTCTTAGTGGCTGCAACCATGATGGCATCAACTACGGGCCCCTAGCTCCAATGTCTCCATTTTGCTGGAGGTACCAGAAATAGATCAGGTCACTTGGGTATGGGCTCAATGGTGTCCGATTCCTTCCATGCCAGACAGGATACCAAATCAACCAGGGTATCCACCAGGGGTGTCATCCAGGATGTAGATGGGCCTGTCCCAACCACTTCCAAGAGAACGGACTCCTCAGAAGGAGGTTGGGCAGACCACCCAGCTTTTTGTTTCAGGATCTCTAGGATGTCTCCAAAGGAGACATCCTCAGTTAGGGATTGGGGGATCCTTCCCCCTCATCGAAGTCAGTGTCCTCATTAAGGACTCCCCCAGTGGAGTCAATGTGCCTCCTTTTGTACGTCTTCTTCCAAGGGACTTCCTCAGCAAGGCACTCTGTGGAAGTGTCGGAAGAAGGGGATCCCTCTTAACCAGAGAGATCTTGGAAGCTGCTCAGGACAGGAAGACTCACTACAAGACGAATGGACTCAAGAGCTAGATCAGACAGGGGTATAGGGGTGGATTGCAGGACATGTGTTGACACATCTCCAGCTTGGGAAAAAACATCTCCACTACTTGAAAAGCCATCAGACCGGGAGTGGTTCCGTCTCCCCCGAAGCCAAAGCCTCAGAGGGAAAACAGCCAAGACTCGCCTCAGATCCCCACCCTCCAGAAGGGACCGGACCAGCGCTATCAACTGCCGAGGTGCCTAGGGGAAGAGATAGCTCTGACGAAGATGGAGCTGACCCCATTCCCCCAGACCCAGCACAGACGCCAAGGCTCCGAGATTCACTCTGCTCTGAGAGAACTGGAACAGGGCTAATCAAGGATAACCTTGACATTGAAGAAGAGAGCTTCCCCTGCACAGAGCCTGGCACATGGCAGTCCCAAATCCTGCAACTCCAAACCCAAAGGTTGGTTCGGAGAAGGAGTCTGGATGATATGGCCAGGTTATCTCACGGATTTGACAGGGGATGGAGCCGAGGCTACCCCCATCTGGATCTGGACCTTGAGGAATCTCATCATCCTGTCTATATCCGCCCGAGACCAGCTTCTAAAGGACCTGGATGACGCAGACGAGGGGGTCAGGAACATTTGGACTTAAAGTGAGCTGGGGCCTGTCGATATTGGTGGATCCTAAGGTCTTGAATCTGACATAGGAGCAGACAAGGGAGGAGATGATATAATAATATCCCCTGGATCCGAAGATGCTGATGGATCTAAAGGGAGAAGAAATTTCTTCGGATCCAAGGAAGTCAGATCCAAAGATTTCTTGGGCTCTAGAGGGTCCACTGGGGAGACAGGGAGGGACTGCATTTTTGCCTGTTTTGCGGAAGCTGAAGGAGAAGAAGCCAAGGAAGGGATCCGAGCTTCTGGAGATGAGGAAGGAAAAAGACCCCTGAGAATCAATTTGTTCCTTCTATCTGCCAACACACGTGGATTAAAAGAAGTGCAGACAGAACAATACGCTTTTAAATGATCAGCCCCCAAACAATATGTGCACTCCTTGTAAGCATCCTAGTTGGGGATTTTATGCTCACAAGAAGTGCAACATTTGAAACCAAGTGAAGGCTTGTCCTCCAGCACAAAGTAAAGCTCACCAAAAACAAACGTTCCAGCTACATGATACTAATGTGACCCTAGTTGCATTGCAATATTAACAATACAATTTTAACTACAATATTAATGTTATAAGATTAAATTTAAGGTTAACTACTGAAGACATAAGAACTAATTAAATGACTTTTTTTCTTATAGACGTTGAAAAAAAGTGCATCATGCACACACCCTTGAGAGAAGGAAAGAATGTACAAGAGGGAGGACTTACAAAGAAAGCGAACACAAGTTCTCAAAATCCCAAAAAAATTCCCACAAGCTTGAGAGCACAAGACCGCATCCAGACGCTTAAGCGGCAAACAAGATCGGAGGTACTTGGGTGGATGTAGTACATTATGGGTAATAGGGAGGAGCTTGAGAGTTGGATCCCAGTCTGTAATATGTGGCTGAGCCAGATCAGAGACCCTATTGTGAGGAGGAAAGACTACATCAGATCATAATTTTAACTTTTCATATTTTCTTCACATGTTTGCCCTGTACAGCTTATCTGGGACATTTCTGGAAACCCTCTAGAGTTAACTTGATCAACAAAAATGCAAACAATTAAAAATATAATCCAAGAAATTTAAGGCATATGGACCTAATTTTCTTCAAGGCAAGATGAGCCAGATTAAACTTGCATAATCATATGCACTGCTATGTCTCCATGGTAGACTCGTTGAGCTGAATTCTGAAAATATTAAACAAAACAGAGAAAGCGAATAGGTTAATGGTCTGCAAAAAACAAAAACTCTAGATGTAGACAGTTAAAGGACAACCAGAATTTAGGATCATAAGAGGTTACTAGGGTATTGACCCTGGGGCTCTTATAAGCCTAGCCAAGGGTTTAGCCCATGTTTAGACAAATAAGCACCCAATGCCCCTGTCCAGTAGGGACACTGGTGGAATCCCAAGTGTATATTTTCTTTTTCCCATCCAGTTATCACTTAAAAAGGGGTAAACAGGTACTCTGCTTGATGTGAACAGGGAGTCTATTCTACAGATGGGGCAGTCTCTGGGACACAAATCTGTCCTGCCAAAAAGTCTTGTTGATTTCACACACCAGGTTGATGGTGATGTCACAGACCAGGTTGAGGCCGCACATGCGGGTTACTTGCATGGAGCTTGAAATGTGGATATGCACCAGTGATCACCATGTATGTCAGACAGATGTCACCTCTGAGAAGTCTGTATGAAACTGATTAAAGGGATAAGGCTTTTAGCCCATCTATGGTAGATGTTTGAGGCCCTGGATTCTCCTGGTGAGGAACCTCTGTGGTCGCTCCAGCTGCTGCATGTGCTTTGCTAGGTGCATTGTACTTAATAAATGGGCCTTATAAGGGAAAAACACAGGGATGTTATGACCTTGTCCCTGGATTAGATACTCTTACTTATGAGGTGGGCCATGTAGAAGGCTTTCCGTACAATGGAAGCAACATGGTTGGTCATTAAATAGAATGCACAAGGATTAAAACTAGTACAGATGCTATCACTCATGGATAAATGAAAACATATTTGCTCTAATGACAGTGTAGCACTACTTGTATTCTTTAAACAAACTGTGGAATATTTATATTTAACAGTCTTTAAAAATGGAACTATGGTTATGATCCTTTGAGTTTTAGCTTTTTAATTTTTAATTCTCCATTATTCACTGGTTGCTTCTCCGAATTCCTAATGTGCACTGTTGAAGTAGTCATTCTAAATGAAAATCTGGATAAAGTTGGGAGTCCACCTTCCTTATTCACACCTTGGCTAGAGCAATGGATAGCATGGTGTTACGGCAGGTACTTAATATCTTTTTTTTTTTTTTAAATCACTATCAATTAATATTGTTTCTACTCAGGATAAAGAACTATACATGTTTTTTTGGTAACTTACTGACACTGCATTTAACAATGTGAATGCTGGTTTAGTTATGTGTATGTGTAGTCAAGGGCTTTTAATCATTTACCCATGAGACCCTACAACACAAAGCTCGAACATCATGGACCCTAACATGATGGTTCCTTGGCTGGGTTTGTATAATTTTTCTGTAAGATCCTTTCCTTTGCTTGGGGATACCAACATTCCTGCCAAGATGCATGCTGCTAGTTAACATACTGGTTACATAAACAATAATGTCATTTGAGGCTCCCAGTTTCTTTTTGCCACTCAGAGTTCATCATTAATGCTGAGTCAGCGTGCCTAATCCCAAGTCTACTTTTGGCCTTCATGCTACCACCAAAGACCCCCATGGCTATTTCCTTTACTGTCATTGGGAACAGTACTTTGCTGAGACCAGATTCCGGCCATGTAAAGGTGATGAAAGCAGAAAATTGTCTATTTCATGTCTACAATAAAAGCAACTAAACTGTGTGGGAAGTATTGTGGAAATGTGTGTTCATATCCCATCATTATTTAAATAGTAACTTCATAATACATTTGAGTAGTCAAAGTTGCATATCCCATGACACAGGATAAGTTGCTACGGCTAGTTAAATCAAAGCATGTGCTGTGTGTGCTCATTACTGCTTACAGTTCTGTAATCCCAGACTGAATTCTTTATAACAAGTGTGTGGTGTGTGTGTGTCTGCTTCGGATAGCAGAAAGGCCAGAAGGCATCTTTGTGATGGTGCTTGGTCCTACAACTCGTATTATTAGATCTATGGAAAATAATGTCCAATGTCGCATGATGTTTTAATGCAGCTATTCTAATATCACCGAATGCTTGTTGTTTGCACAGTAAAGCGGACATGCGAGTTTGCTGATTTCTTAAGCGTTCATGCTTACAGATGGACTCAACTTGTCTTAGATGCAAATTTAATGTTTCTGCAAGGCCAACAGTGTCAGATATTGTTTTACTAAACATGACTGTTCCACCTACAACTTATCCGCTCACCTACCCCCCCCCCCCCCCCCACACACACTACTTTTCATGTCTACTCTCTGGCTGTACTACTTTCCCCTACTACTACTCAACTAATGAAACCTACAACATATACCTCAGAGTCCTACTTAAGTAAATCACACAGCAACCACTCTTATTCCTGTAAGCGTACTTCTCATACATGTACTTGACCCACAGCTAGAGAGATTGTACTGCTTGACCTAGTGGTACAAGTTTGTATACAATTATTTGGTGTGTAAATGTAGGTTTTCTTTAGGATATGCTTATTAAACCTTACTGAATCACTGATTTACTACTCTATGCGTTTGCAACACTTGTGGAGCTTTTCTCCCCGGGCCTCTGCTGAAAAAGGGCGTTGGCACAGTTGGACTAACCACGTCAACAAACGTCAAATAAAAATGTACTTCGACTGTATCACACATTTTATTCCAAAGCTTATCCAAGACAAACTGCTCAAAATGTAACATTTGATGTAAACAATAAAATGTTTGTCATTTCTTAGAAAAAATATGAGTATCCAATTAAAATTATGTGACGCCTTTGTAATAATCAGCCCAACCTGTTAAAACTGGCCATACAAGTCAAAGATTCAGACTGCTAGTCAAGTATTCTTTCAAACTGGCACTATGATAGAGAAGCATTCAGCAGCCCCCTTTTATACATTTTTCTACATGGGGTCGGGGTATCGTGTTAACTGTCACCAACTCTCTCGATTCAGTGCCACACTCCTGCCTTCAACACTTATAACTGTCAGAGCTTTCACACAATCCATCCACCTCTTTGCTGGATGTCCTCACTTCCTCTTACCTTCTTCCTGTCCCAAATCTTCCTCACCAGATTGTCTTCTGCTTTTCTACACATGTGCCCAAACCACTGTAATCGGTTCACTTTGATCGTTTCTGCAATTGGAGCTACTTTGGCTTCTGCTCTTATGTCCTCATTTCTTCATCTGTCCCACAGTGTGCAACCTATCACCTTTCTCAGGCACATAATTTCCATCCTCGCTAGCTTCAACTGTTCTGCCTTTACTGCCCAGGTTTCTGTACCATACAGTAGTACTGGTCGCACCATTGTATTGTACACCTTGCTTTTCATCTTCTTTGGCATTCTTCTGTCATAGACTACACCTGATACTCTATGCCAGTTGGCTGCACCCCTCTGATTCTAGCTTTGACCTCTTCATTCAGACTAACCTTCTCCTCAGCTCCTCTTCCCAGATACTTGAAGCTGTTTACCTGTTTCACTATCTTTCCTTCTATCTCTATTCTCAGCATCTTCTGATTTCCTCAATTTGCTGCCATTACCACCCATCTTATCTGTGCTTAGTTTCATCCCTTGTGCCTTCAGCAAAGGATAGGAGAATGGAATGCAAATCTGAAGTTCTAGCTCAGAGTCTGCCTGACTGCCACATCGTCTGCATACAGCAGCTTTGTTGATCCTAATGTAGTCCATCATCAGTATGAACAGCAATGGGCTCAGAGCTGAACCCTGATGTACACCTAAAGGGAACCCCCTCTGTGAGGCTGAATAGCCTGCACTAATTCTACCAATGTTTCTGGGACTTCAAACCACCTCAGTACTGCCCAGATCAGCTTTCTTGAGACCTTGTCATATGCTTTTTCCAAGTCTAGGAATGCCCAGTTAGACACTCCCCTCATCTCTAGCTTCTTCTCAAGTATCTATCTCAATGCAAACATCGGGTCAGTTGTGCTGCATCCTGATCCGAATCCTAACTACTCATCTCCCATCTTACATTCTACTACTCTGCTTATCCATTATCCGTTTATCAATCACCCTCTCCAGAACTTTCATGCAGTGTGATAGGAGTTTGATGCCTCTGTACTGCCCACAGTTGTGATGCCCCCTTTGTTCTTCTACACTGGCACAAGCATGCTTATTCTCCAGTCATCTGGGATGTGCCTTTCTCTCCACACTGCTATTAGTACCCTCAGGAGCCATTTCTCCCCTATCTCACCCAGCATCTTTATCATATCTGCCCTGACTTCATCTCCCTTAGTGCGGTTCTTACTTCTTCTAGGGTGGGCTCCTCTTCTCTCATTGTAGGCTGTTTCTGAGGCAGTACAGCTTCTGTGGGGGTTTCTTCATTCAGAAGCTGCTGGAAACACTCCTGCCATCTGCCTTTGATGTCCTATGGGCTGAACAGGTTGTTTGAGCATCCCTTATGAAGGGTGTCTGACTATCTTCTTTATCGTTCTGTCTTTGCCTTGCAACCTGTTTCTTTGTGCCCGTTACTGAGTCACTTTCTAGAAAGCTGGTACAGTGTCTCCGATGCCCTATTCTTTGCTACTGCAACTTCTTTCTTAGCTTGTTAGCCAACCAGTAGTGCTTCTTAGCCTGGTCAGTCTTTTCTGTCTCCCACTTCTTCCTGCACTTTTTCTTTTGATGACTTCCAGGACTTCTGCATTCTACCACCAGCTTTCCTTATGTACCTTATTTCCATACCTGGCTCGACTACATATCTTTTCTGTAGTCCTAACACATGCTGTTTTTAGGCGCTGCCATTCTTCAACTCCACCTATTTCCTCCTCTTCTTGGGGTGCTACAGCCCTGAGTATTTCCTTGAACTGTTGTACTTTCTCTCCAGTCAACTTCCAGGTCTTCAGCCTGGTCTCGGTTGACCTTAGAGCTTTCTCTGACCACTGCTTGCAGCTGATTGTGGCAGTAGTGGTTTATTCTGTGGGCCAACTGTTTCACTGGGAATGACTTTGCAATCGTGGATTCTGCCCCAGGGCCTTTTCCTTACTAGGAAGGAGTCTGAGTTGCATGTTGACTACTAATGTATGTGATCTTGTGACAGTCTCATTCTAAACCATGTGTTGGCTACCATCAAGCCATTTGCCAGACAGAAGACTAGAATGGCTTCTTATTCCTGTTGCCCCACCCATGTGGACCCAGGCAGTCCTCGTATCCTGTTCCGTCTGTCCCGATATGTGCATTCAAGTCACCCATTATCACCACCAATTCATGTTGTCCTGCTTTATCTAGTAGGTCCTGCAACTACTGTATGAATGCATTCTTTTCCTCACTATCATAACCCTGCTGTGGGGCACAGGCTGAGATTATGAATACTGCCCTATCACTACACTGGAGTCTTGACTGCTATGAGTGTCATTAATTCTGATATCCCTTACTGCCTTCTGAAGCCTCTCTCACCACAATTCCTACACCATTTCTAGCCTGCCCTCCACCTGAGCAGCAGACTCTGAATCCCAAGTGGCTTTGCTGCACTGCCCTTCCATCTAGTCTCCTGGATACATAGGATGTCTAGCCTCCTCTGTATCATGTCATCCACTTCCAAGCTGCGTTCCGTCAGTGAACCTACATTAAGCGTAGCAATTCTCAGTTCATGTTTGGCAGGTTGGTTGGTTTTAAATCCATTTTTTTACTCAACAGTGCTATCCCTGGTAACCCAGGCTGGGCAACTAGACACCAGCCAGCCAGTAGCTTATTGACCCAGGGCTGCTGGGCTTTATCGCAGGCACACACTGGTGAATAGGGGCACATATACCCCTCCCACCATTAGCACGGGTCCCTGGTGTGGGTCAGACTAGGCCAGGTCCTCGACCCGCTTATCACTGGTAACTACCATGCCCATTTCTGACGACATTAATCAACATGAATAAATCACCTAGAGCCATATTTTACACCAAATGGCTAGCCCTGCCACAGCGTGCAGTCCGATCAGTGTTCTCTCGAGGATACTGCGCACCACAGTAGATGCCTGAAGTGGTTGGTCTGTACAACTCTTCCCCCTATAGGGCACCATGTAGTCTGTGCTGCTGCCCACAGCTCCGTTCATTGATGAGCTTGAGATAGAAACACTCAACATGCTTTTTGGACATGGGAGAAACTCCATGGAGACAAAGTGAGAACATACAAACTCCAAACAGGCATTGGTCGGAGGTCAGGATCAGACCTTGTGCATGGGAGGCATAGACCTTAACCACTAAGCCATCTGGTCTCCATGCTTCTCCATTTACAAACAGGAAAACGGAAATATTTATTAAATAAAATGTCATCTGCTTTTTCATAATGTCAGAGTATTACTTAATATTATCACTTTCATGAGAACAGAAATGCCCAGGAAACTACAGGACTATTAGTCTAATAGTACTAGCAGTGAAATTTTTGGACAGAATCCTCAGGGGAATATTGGAGGTGTTCCTCAGTTGCCACATCAGTAGTGACTAATAAGGGTTCAGGGCCCAATTAAATTTGGTCCACCTGTATAAAAAACATGAAACTTCATCACTGCCTTCAAGTCCCTCACAGGCACTTGATAGAAAAACTGTAGTGGCTGTCAGTAGGCTCATGACTGAATAAGCATTTGTTGTAGAAGAACTAGTTCTTTGACCCCTAGAGAGAATATTTGCTCCAGGACTAGAAGAAACATAAGTTTAATTTGAGAAAGAAGGAATCCCCTGAAAGAAGGAACAGAATCACTGCCAACTGCAACTTTTCTGTATGAATTTTAGAACCTACTTTTCAGAGGTGATTTGATACTGCTAATGAAAATAAAGACCTAGACTTTAGGAAAGATTTAACTGGCTGCCATGGGGGAAGGGGAAAACCCCCTGAATGGGCATATAGTCAAGTCTGTTTTTTTGGACCGTCTTTTGTTCTGGGAAGGTTCCCTCTTCTTTCCTGAGCCTCTTTGCTATTACATTTTGAAATTCTATTTGCCTGTACATTGAGACTGTTTGTTCTGCTTCCTATAAAAGAGTCCAGAACTGGAAGGATAGTTCTTGTTAAACTTGGGAAGAAGGGCTGAAAAATCTGCATAACCCTTAAACTTGGGAAGAAGGGCTGAAAAATCTGCATAACCCCCAAATTAAGCTTCCTCTTTCATTAAATCTTTTATGGTCTCG
Source organism: Protopterus annectens (assembly GCF_019279795.1). Classification (NCBI taxonomy): domain Eukaryota; kingdom Metazoa; phylum Chordata; order Ceratodontiformes; family Protopteridae; genus Protopterus; species Protopterus annectens. Next base: position 20,221,474 of record NC_056742.1, on the reverse strand, counting down.
GAAAATCAGGGTCTAAAAATACTTCTCTATCAAGCTGAGAATTCACTACTTCAGCTTTGATATTCTTCGATAAAGTTTGTGAATGTAACGAAGCAAATATTCTCATTCCTAATCCAGTAGCAGCAGCTTTAGATAGAGCGTCAGCAGTCTCTAACACTTTAAAGGGTGCTTTGTTACCAGAGACAAGAGGATCTTTAAGAATTCCAAGAAGTCAGTATCTGAAGAGGTGAGATTAGCAATAACCTTTCTCATATTTTCAAAACAAGTAAATAGTTTAACACCAGAGCCTGACAATTGTGAAGGCTAAATTAGAAGGACCTATGTTCTTCCTAAGTCCACCAAAAGTTTTTCAATTTTTGAAAGAATAGGGCAGCTTTCACAATTTGTTTGGCAGCAGAACTACAGGGTCCAATTTGGGATGAGGGAACAAAGATATTTGTGGGTCTTCCTGGACCGTATACAATCTATCAGACTTTTTAGGGCCAGTGGGTTGACTAAGTCACGCTATAGGCCGTCATGAGAATCATCATCTAAAAGCTGGTGGCACGGGATGAAAAGCAGCAGGTTGAGGAAATTCCAGCTGCAAAAAATTTCCGCGATACTGGAATTTCACACTCTTCTCTTACTATTTTTTTCTGAAACTATAGCCAGAATGAAACATCTCCTTGGGGGGAAAAATCGGAGGAAAATTATTTTTAGTGTCAGTCTACGTCCTGTAGCACAGGAACTGGAGGACTACATTGAAAATCAATCAGTTCTTCTGACTGAGAATCGGTATCAGACAGACAGAACTTCTTTTCTTTCAAACTCCGTGAGGAATCGGAAACTAAACAATTAAAGGCTTGAAAGAGGCCCTTAGCAAAACCTATCAAGTTTTCCATCTCATTCAACAGAAGAAATATGGCCTAAACATTGTTTTCTTTTCTAGGAGACGGCCAAAAAAATGACAGACCCAATGATGAGACACTAACCCAGATTTATGGTCAAGTATTGTACCTTCCCTCCTCAGAGAGATTTTCCCTTGCCTGACAGACTACCCAGCAACCACAGAGGACATGCCTAACTCACTGTTCTTACCAGCTTCTAGAGGAGTAATGCCAGCAAAACTAAAGATAGGTAGTCTGAGGTTGCTGTCAAAAAGCAGCGAGAGGCAATCGCCCATTGCCACACTAATATCTTCCAGGCATAGAAGGTATGACATGTGACATGGTTCCCCCCCTGCTTGTTGATGTATCAAACCACAGTCATGTTTTATGTTTGGATGGGAATCATCTTTGGAGTTAATTTTTTCTGAAGCTCTTGCAACTAAATTCTGTCTGGCACCCTAGAGATGTTCTTGGGACAGCAGAACAGTCAAGGTCCTACACACACTCCAGCTGGCAGACTGCTAAAACAGTCTACCTGAAGAACCATGCAAGGAGGTGAGGGAGCCGAGATGTATGCTTCAAACAGGACCCGCTCATCCTGAGAGGGTCTATGGGACAAACTCCCCAATGATGCAGGATTTCAAAAATATCACTAAAGTTTAGGTCTCGAGGAAGGGTTTGAGAGCATCCCTCTTGATCCTCAGTCAGCATCAGAAATGATCAACTCATCAGGGGAGTTAATTTTGCCTCCTCTTCTTCACAGCCTCAGGTGGCAGAGAGTCTTAGTCTTCAGAGGTCTGAGTCTGCTGATGGGCAGAACTTTGGGAGAATAAACACAGCTCTGACCCAGGGTTGTATGAGTGGATCAAGAGAGAGATAGAATGGTGCTCAAGTAGCAGCTCTTGGGGTAGAGGCAATGATCTACCACATAACCTTGAAGAGGGAGCCCACATCAACCTGACCAGAGGAACCTCCTTCAAGTACCAGCACTATCCCTCAGTAGGACAGAGAAAAGTGACTTCAACTAAGAAAACCCCAAACCTGACAGAGGAGATGGACCCAAGGAGGGGATGAGAACCTTGGACTCGATGACCGTTTCAAACACAGAGCAGGGGCCCACCATGATGTTGAAATGCTGACAGACACACCAGTCTAAAGATCCACTTGAATCCAACAGCTTCAGGTTTGAGTGGATCATAAAACTTTAAAGCCAAAGTTGGGGTGAATCTTGGCACCAAAGTCACAGGCTCCTGCTGGATAGCTGGCTTTGATACCACTGGATCTGAAAGTCAGACTGGGGAAGGAGCAAAGATAGAGAATGAGGGGCCAGCCTGCTCCACCGTGGAAGAAGACGGGGCCAGAAGATCACCTTTATCTGCATGTTAATGAAGCCCCTCATCATACAATCCAGAACCAATTCTAATGCTCATTTTAAGGACCTGAAGTATTTGACTGAAGACTGATAGAGGATGAGAAAGGAATCTTGAAAGCTCCCTCTCAAAAGAAAGACTTCAGATCAGTTACCTGGGCAATTTGCCAACAATTTTCTCGAAGGGAGAAGAAGCCGATGTTAGCGATATTAAAGGAGCTGAAGACAGTTTGTTCCAACCAATGTACTTTCAAAGGTCTGGCAGCAGGAGACTCATCATGCCTTCTCTTTTCTGGACTCCTGATCCTTGTCCATGCATTTGGGCCTATTCTTGTCCTTTTCCTTGTGGTTATCAGTCTCTAAATTGGGGGGTAGCAAGTCTTTTAGTCAGTGTTGCATGCCACACAGAAGGAATAAAAATGGTAATAAAAGCCTTACAGACAGATCACTTGAAGTGTTCCACCCCTAGACATTACACAACAGTCAGAGTCCTGTTGCGGCCATACTGTACAGACAAACTCTTATCTGGTTCGTTTATTCTCCATAGCAAGAAATAGCAGCAATAAAAGCTACTACCACAACTCAGAACAAGGTAAAAGCTAGAAGAAATGAGAAATTTATAGGTTCGGTATTACGGGACTCTATTTTAAAAGTTTCAGGCTTATGGACTGTCAGTTTTATCATTTTGGTCTTCTGACGTCCGATCTTGTGGCAATTTGTGCTTTAGAAGGGGACCCATATAAACAAGACAGCAGAAAGGTAGGCTTAATGCCCACAGAAGGGAAGAAAGATATATTCACAAATTATGAAATACATCTCACAGTGATACAATGTGAAAAATTATGTTCTTACTATAACTAGAAATCTGTATTGTCTATTTTCATTCTTCCTCAGCGTATGGGTTTGGATCAAATCCTCAGATCAGACTCTGCCACTTATTTCAGACTTGGGATCCAGATCTCAAGCTCCTCCCTGTACCCATAATACTCTGCTCTATCACGGAAGTCCCAGATCGAGTTTGCTGCCCAGTCGACTTGGTATAAACAGAGACAGAAGATAAAGACAGGACTCAGACCTGGAACTGTAGGTTCCAATACAGTCCCAATAGGTCAATTCTGAAGCTTTGTATGGGAGAAGGATGAGAAGGAAGTTGAGGAAGAATGAATATGGACAACACAGATACCTAGTTATGGTAAGAACATTTTTTAATCCTGATGTTGTCCTTTTCACTCTTCCTCAATGTGCTCAAAGTCTCCAGCTGCGCTGCTCTTCGGCGACCCTCATGGAAGGATATTCAGAATACCACTGAACCAAAGGAGGCTCTATTTCTAGAAATATCCAATTTGTAATGAAGACAAAACTAGTGGTCCACGTAGCTGCAGCACAAATGTCAACAGATGTTCTAGCCTAAAAAGCAGATGAAGTGGCCATGGATCTGTTTGTGTATATCCACAATGTGAAGAATGTTTTCTCCCTTGTTCTTAGGTCAAGTAGATAAACAGGGATATTAATAGGCTTCCTCAAGGTACGCTCCAAGAACACTAAGCATAAAAGGATTAGTTTTCGAAAAGGTATTTTTGTGGAAAGCAAGGCAGGGTTGACATACCATACATGCCCTTGTAACTCAGATGCTCTCCTAGCATGTCACAACAATGAGTAAAAACAGATGTCAGAGCAATGAGAAAAACAGTCTTCCATGTTATAAAACTTCAGTTCTGCATGATGAGCTAGTTTAAATGGAAAAAAGTAATATTTCATGTAGAAAGTTAACATCCCAGGGAGGAGCTACCTGTTTTCTATGTGGATAGATATGCAAAACCTCCATCAAAAACTGTTCAACAAACCCAGGAAGAAAGGGGAGAATCCAAAGGCAGAGAAGCAGAACTGGACAAATCAATCAGACAAATAAGAAAAGCCAGGGGACAGTAATCCACAGAAATAGTCAAGAAGCAGGCAAGGCCTAACGATGTTCTTGGGCTGACAAACTAGAAAATAAAATTTCCTCTTGCACAAATGATTTCCTAGTAGCATTGTTTTAAGCTTCCTGTAGTACCTGCTGCATATCTTCAGGAAAAAAAAAAGTTGCATAAAGTGAATCACAACTGGTCATCTAAGCAATCCGTTATTAGAGACAAAGATAAAGTCTACGTTTATACACGACAAGAAATAAAAAACAAAAACAAGTACAGAAATCTGTGGACTTGATACTATACACAAAATAATAAAGTCTATTTTTGGATGAGATGTTAAACTGATCTCCCATCTGCTCATGTTAGGGGTAACAAAGGGGGATTTAAAAAATCTGACACCCAGAGAGAATAGTAGGGGGTTGATTTAAATATACATTTACACATTTATATATTTTTGCATCCCCATATCCAATTATTTTTACAATTTCATCATCGGTAATGAACACGATTTTTGTGCATACATCTTCCATTCACATTTTCTTCAGTTTCATCTATCCTAATGCTTTTTCCACAATCATTTTCTTATTTTGGCAAACACACCTTCATCCTTCTAGTTTTGTTACAAGAGTCCTTTGCACCTTTTCCACAATATCCAGAGTGCAACAAATATTTTAACCCTTTAATCAATTCCCCGTTCCTTTTTCATGTTTACCATACAGTATCCTTACCATATTTACTTCCTTGAAACCCTCTTACCTATATACATTTTTAAATCTTTCCCAAAAAGACATTGATTTTGCATTCTATACACTTTCTATCTTGCAATCGTAACTTTTTTTCCTTCTGCTTCATTTTTCATACTCCCCTTGTTTTACAAAATTCTCCACAAAAAGTGCCCAGCTTCATAGAAATATTCAGACCTTTTCCTTCTTTGCTGTTTTGCATTTCTATAATCTAATAAATCACTCCATGGACATGCATGAAAATTTTTTAAATAATTTTCATACCATTCATTCCTTTTCTCAATACTCAAATTTTAATTTATATTAACTGTTTAGATATTCCTTTCTTTCCATAATCTTTTCATCCCTTTTACTTGCTTCTAAATCTCAACACTATTTTTTTCCACCATTTTATTCTCTGTTTATCACACTAAACTCAAAATAGGTGTACTTAACATTTTTTGCAGATCCAACGCCCTTCTTTATTGTGTGTTATTCCACTTTAATAGTATTCAGTCTTGAACCCCATATAACCTGAATGATATTTCTAGGAATTTCTTTTCCATTTTTCCTGGAAACTAACTTCACTAACACAAGCGAGTTTCCCAAAAATCTACGTAGCTAACGAATATACCTTTTTCATTATATGATGCATTAAAACCTTTCCACTATGCAATTAATTGTACTTTCTCCAGTTCCATTAAGAATGTTTTCATATTTCCCAATCATAATTCCCAGTACATTAAAATTTCCTTCCTAGTATAAATTCCAGTCACCTTTATTTCACCAAACTTCCTAATTTTTCCTTTATTCAATCTGAAACTCACCTCGTTAAATAACTTTTCACTTCTTATAATCCTTTTATTCTTCCATCCTCTTATTTTTTGTTACAGTAATCTATACAAAACAAACATAGATGCAACAATTTGCTTATCTGCCAACATGCTTGATTAATTTCTAACAAATGTTAGAATAACTGCATTTATCACTAGAAAAAATATACATATTGAAGAGACAGTTCTGTACAATTCCCCTTATTACCCTCATCTGTTTTTACAATATATCCATTTACCATTACTTTCACGCATTCATTTTTATAAAAAGATTTTGTAACTTCCACTATTTTTAACTTATTCCACGTGCTTCTAAAATTTCACACACTACCTCATGACTTAATGCCCTCTCCATATTATAAAGGACCACACTTACCTCACTTTTCTGGCAAAATCATACTCCTCTCCTTTACTTTTCTCCTTTTTACATCAAACATACCACTTTGTATACTATGCTCAACACTTATTGCATCAATTTTTGTATTATTCTCAATTTTGTTTTATAAAAAGTACTCTCCAAAGTTATAGATTGTTAGTTTCCAACATCTTTCCTTTAACCCCTCTTCTGTATAAATCTCATCACCCCTCTGCATACTTCTTCCTGCACTATCCCCTTATCTAACAATTCATTTAATATTTCACAGAAAACCCACATTTTCTTTTATTACCATTTGACTATGAAACTCATAACTTAGTCCATCTAATCCTGGTGCCGACTCTTATCCCTATTATTGCCTGCATTTCTTCCTTGCAATCTTTTTGAGTTCTGCTTTAGTACTTTCAGATATTTTACCACACCATTCCAATTTCTAAACTTCTTCCTTCTCATATATTTTATCTACAAATCTCATATTACATCAAATACTTCTTTTTACATCTTACACTACTTTATCTACTACTAAATTTGTTCTTCCTTCTGTTGTTTTCCTATATAAGGCGATACCCCTCCTTGTTATCTTAAGATCACTGTCACAACATATTTTTAAATCTCTGTTTTTGCAATACAACTATTTTTTCTCAGTTTCTTTATGAATTTCTTCAATTTCATTCTTGTTTCTACCATTATAAAAATATAAAAAACAAAATGTTTGTATTCTTCTTCAAACACTACCCACCATACAGACCAATTTTCATAAAATTCCCTCACCGTCATGTGTTCTTCCCATAATTTCTCACTACAGCTTCATTTCTTTTGCCATACTAACCTCACCAGTTAGCATTTTCATTCCTTGTCTTTCTTTTAAGTCTTTATTCTCAACTATTCTTGCCCACACAGATCTGTGACCAGAAAGCTCTGAAATTTCCAAACCTCGTCCTATTCCTTCCACTCCATTAAAACCCATTACATTATCTACTTTAGTTTTAAATCTCTCTCCAAATATGTCCATTCTTTTTTCATTCCTACCTATAAACCTTTACTACTTTCACATCTTGTGTCACTAACTCATTTATGGAAGATGGGAAGTCACCCTTATCAAACTAAAACACATCAAAAATACCTTATTTTCCTGTCATATTTGTGCATGCAAGAATTCAAATTCTTGCATGTCTTTTTTATTTTCTTATATCACATATTGCCATCCTATATGATATTAGCATTACATTTAATTTCTTCATTTCTTATCAAAATCCTTATAACATTAATTTTTGACCGACCTTTTTCCCCCCATAAGGCCTCAGTTCAACCCTTTTTCTCTTTAATACATCTTGTATCTAACAGAAGTTCTGCTTTCGCCTTCTTACTCCATTCAGTTACTATTAGGCCTGCTATTTTCACATCAACAATTAGTATCTTTACATTATCCTTTCATTTTCATTGTTTTTTTTACTTTTTAAGTTATTTCCTTTTTCATAAATTTCTTACCGACTATTATATTGTTCTTGTTCTTCCCCTGTCAAAATCTCCTCCTCTCCTTCCCTAATTCCCATTAGTCCATACCCATTCTCTTCCTTAACATTTTTCCTAATTTTTAACTCCATTTCTTCTGAAGTTATATGGTTCTTGTATATTTTCTTCCATATACGTATCCATCTCATACTCTTTGCAATTTCTAGTACTTTCTTAAGCTACTGTTGCTCATGTAACACAGGGCAACGACACCAAAAATGCCCTTGGTCATATATTTGCTACACTTTGGCATACAATTTTAGTTTTCCCCCCTCTCCACATTGCCCGTATCTTAGTCCTGTACTAAATGCCTGCCATCTCCATTTAAAAAGCAAAGACCTTTGGCTGGCCCCAGTATATCCCAATTGTTCTCTTTCCATTACTGTTTATTACAGTTTGAACATGCTGCACTCTTCCTTCTATCACATGGATTATTGCCAACAATTCCCACTTCAAGTTCACAAACTTTTTACAAACACCTATTTTATATCATATACTTGTTTAAACAGTCATTGTCAGCAGTTCTGAAAAACTACATGCATTTCCTTTTTAAGCTGTAGTGCAATATACATACAAACTCGCGCACACACACACACACACACACACACACACACACACACACACACAAGTGTGCACGCATGTGTGTGCGCGTGTATGCTTCCATGGTATAGCCTCTTGTTTTCCTTCTGCCTTAAGACACAAACTTTTCTAATAAATAAAATGTTTCAAACGTCACTTTAAAGTCCTCAGTGCCCAAATGTATTAATTATATTGCCCTAAACACATCTAATTAAGCAAAATTCCATTTATTTTTATTCTTACCACATGATTCTTAGTTCAGAGTTGCTCACTTACAACCTACAGCTGCTCGACTTCCCATTCTTATGGCATCAACACAAGATTTTTCTTATCCTGTTGCCGATGTGCGACACAAAACTAGTTACTCCACAATCAAACACACTAGTATTTCCTGCTCCTTTATCTCCAAAATCCACTACTTTTTCTGTCAAAACTCTAATTTCTTCTGCTACTGTAATATGATCAACTATGCTCCAGCTCGCTTCTACTCAATTTCCTGGTTCACTTTGCTTCATCAAATTCAGTAAATACTGTGCTGGTAAATCCACCTCCTTCCAACTCTGTTACAATAATTTCCTCACTTCCAATAGTTTGTCACCTCTGTGTTTCTTCCAAAACACATACCTCTACATTTCTAATGGCATCCTCCATGATGGATTTCTCACAATTAAGTCAGCAATAGCCCTCCAATGCCACACAGTGGTTGTGATGCAAAATAAGACAAGAGTACGGAAAGTTTCCCAGTGTTCTAGCCAAATTTTCCCTAGTCAATACGGATACTTCTTGGAGGAGGACACTGACTTAGTGGGACTAAGTTGGTGAACAAAGAGATGCATACTACAATGGGTCATGGCTGAAAAGGATCTCTGAACCAGTCCACTTATCTTATCAAATACTAAATAGAGATTGTCTGTTGATAAAAGATTAATCTGAGAAACAGTGAAGAATCTTTTGCAGATATAGTGCTCTGTAATTTATTTTTAAGATATTCAGCTCACCTTTTCCAACAGAAAGATAAAACTCTATTGTATCTTTGTATGTGAAATATTGGGAGAATACTCAGAAGAATGCAGGTAGGACCAACTATATGGCTTTGATAAAACTAACAATGCCTTGGGAACAGTCCTACATCACTAACATTGTACTGTCATATTAAGTGACTTTAATGCTTTGTTAGCAATAATTCCTCTACGAGACTGACATGGCCAAAAGGGTAGTAACCACAAAGTGCATTGTCTCTCATAAGCTTGAGGCTTTGTCAACAAGATTGCAGACCTGGAATGGGTATCTAAACAGCTGTGCAATCTATGTGCCAATGTGGACACCAATCCCTTTGACAAATTTATAAAAAAAAAATTAGATATGGATACTTACTTTGATAAGGATTCCTTCCCTGCAATGATGTATGCCATTGCCGATAAGTTGGCAAGTACTACCAGGATAAATTTCCACACCAGCACCCTGTCAAATAAAAACAGAAGTCAAATCAATGCTTTAAATAATTATCATGGAAATCCATCCTACTTCAAAACACAGGAGGAAAAAATTTCTAAGCCAAAGTGATGGCTACAAGGAGCATTTTTCCATAACACAGACTTCCATTAATTCACAATGCCTTCCTAACTCAGTGGCTATTACTCTGCTTGTTCCGACTAATACTGTATGTTTTGTCATCCTTTTAATGCCAGTTAGATATGTTGAAAGGCATAGTATTCTGCACTGGTGCACGAAATCTCTGCTAGTCTCAAACACAGTACTACTACAAAACAGTGTGCATGACAGTTCAAATAATCATTCTTAAAATAGTGAATTCCACTGGATGATCTAGATACCAAGTTTCCGCAAGTGGTTAAATAACTGACAATACTGAAGCTAAATTCCTAGGACAGGTGGCCTTAAGTACCTCATTTACATATGTATTCCCAGGAGATGCAGCACACATGAACACCTGGCTGTATTGTAGATCTTCAAAGTGAACTCTGTTTGGTGAAACAGATCAATTACTTCCTTCCAAAAGCCTATATATATATATATATATATATATATATATATATATATATATATATATATATATATATATATATACACATATATATATATATCTATATCTATATCTCTATATATATATCTCTATATCTATATCTCTATATATATATATATATATATATATATATATATATATATATATATATATCTATATCTATATATCTATATATATATATATATATATATATATATATATATATATATATATATATGTATGAGAGAGAGTGAGATCCAAGACTCCAGTGCTTCCAAACAAATGCTCCTGCACTTGCCTAATTAATAGCTTACAGCATTAGTGTACGAGTTAATGCGTATGCATGCTCCATCAGACCCACTTCTTGAGACCCACTAATGAGTTTTTTATGAAAAGAAGCATACTATCATTTTAAACTTATTTGAGTAGATAAATTAATGAGGTTTCCAAGGAAAGCAGCTAGAACTCTTAGAAAGAGATGAGAGAAATAAGGCATTAATAAGTCATTATAGTGTGGCTGGCACTTTTCACAGACTTTGTAATATGGTGAAAACTTGCATATCTATTATATAGTACAAAGGGCACTCTGAAGTTGGTGGAACACATGGGGAGAAAATATATATATTACACGCACACAGTCCTGAAGTGGATGTTACAGCTGCAGCGTTTAGTCACATGGAGTGGGTATCAGTTGCCCATGGCTCATTGTTGCTCCCTAATAGAACAGTGAGGCAATACTGCAAATCAAGGGGGGTTATGCTGCATACTTATGCAGCTTATATATTTGATTTAACATTTGTTTACTGGGAAATTGACTGGGACAAAGCCCGTTTTCAGCGGAGGCCCAGGGAGAAATGCTCCAGCCACGTCTTGGAATATGGGAGGAAGTCTCAGCACCCTGAGGAAACCCACGCAAATACAGGGAGGACATGCAGACTCCTCACAGTAGGTACCCCAACCAAGAATTTGACAGGGGAAACAGTTGCTGTGAAGCAACATTAACCACTGCATGACTGCACCACCCATATACTGATTCCAAGCTTGCAGTAAACAAAGAGAAACAAACACTCCAAGACAAAACCTGGCCAAAGCTTTTGACAATTCCCCACTCAGGCATAGTAGAAAAGCTAAATAAACTGGTAATAAACCTACTGGATTGCCAACTGGTTCACAGATAAGATGCAGGAAATAAAAAAGGGAATTTACCTCCATAAAGACCATCACCAGTGCATTCTGCCAGGTTTCAGTGCTTGGACCTTTCCTGTTTGCTTTTACTTCAGAAAAGTAGCTGCTAAATATCAAAGGGCTCTGTCTGACTAAGTTGGCAGAAGACGCAAGCCAGGAGCAGTCACTGAATCCCCAAATGACTTTTCCATCCTGCAGGAAGGTTTGTTCAAAATAACTGGTGCCAAAATCATGGACTGAAACTAAATGCCAAAAAATGCATTACAGTACCTTTAGGGAAGTTATCTATCCCAGGGAACTACCACATTAACAATATGCTCCTAAGAGTTAATCCAGTTGTTCGGGAATTGGAAATTTATGTGGACAGTGACCTACCATATGACCAACATGTGTCTATTGCTGTAAGAAAGTAATTCTACATTGCGCCAATTATAAACAAAGGGACTGTGTCTACATTTAGTGATTCCACTGTCTCCCTTTACCCTGCTTAGGCCAATCACATAATAGTTTCCTTCTTGACATGTGTCTGCCCACACACATACAACTGAAGTGTCATCAAAATACTGTAATAAAAAGATACAAAGCCTGAACAACACATCTTGCATGGACCGACTCAAAGCCCTGTCAGTATACTCAGTACCCTACAGACTGCTGAGGGATGACCCATGTCTGGCATAAAAGCCATCCTACAACCCAATACTGACAGACTTACTACACATCTGAAAATCAAACGGCATCACAAATACTCCGTCTAGGGGTACAAGCCAATTCTGCAACAGATTGATTTGGATGGATAGATGAATCTTCCAGAGGACATGGCTGCTCTGGAACAGACTCCCCATCCACACAAAGTTCATCCCTGTCCATATTTAAGTGCAATTTGGATCTATGGGTGGGAAACGGAACATTTATCTCAGGACTGCCTCCTGTACTACTAATGGACAGAGGCAGCTACTAAATGCTTTATCCCATGCATGTGTCCTCTCAAATTATCTGTGGTATGATCCAGTTATTCTCATTAGGGTAATATACATCTAATTATCGACCATGGAATGGGGTAAGGCCAATCTCTAACCAAATGGGATAGGTAAATTCAAGCACAAAAAAGAACTGGCTAGGCTTAAAATGGCCTGCAGGGGCAGCTAGCCTAGTACTTACCTATGACATTATAATGAAACTTCAGATATATACATACATATATATATATACATATATATACACATACATACATATATATATATACACACACACACACATATATATATACATATATACATAATATATATATATATATATATATATATATATATATATATATACATATACACACACACACACACACACACACTATATATAACACATATATATATATATATATATATACATATATATACATATATATATATATATACATATACATATATATATATATATATATATATATACACACACATACATATATATATATATATATATATATATATATATATATATATATATATACACACACACACACACACATATATACACATATATATATATATATATATATATATATACACACACACACACACACACACACACACACACACACACACACACACACACACACACACACACACACACACACACACACGAGATTCATATTTACTCCAAAGGACAGAATTGTGGTTTTCAGACATTCGACAGGCACCGCTCTGCTGCATGGATGTCAGAAATGGATGCTGATCAACAAGCCTTTGTCCTGTAAAATGCTATTTAACAGCACCAATCCAAGGTCTAATGAATTTATGGTGTCAAAACACTATGGATTGATCCAGCTATATTATGCCCCCCCCCCCCACACGGGTTCACCAGTCTTACCAGAAACAAAGGATTTGAACAGCTTTTTAATCTGCCTATTATTCTACAGAGGTATACCCACAAATGGCAGTGCATGGAAGGAGGGTACATTCTCTTCTGAGACTCTGGAAAAACACTAGGAGCAGAATGAATTTGCTAAAGGATAGCAGACTCAGCTGATCCCCCCCTGACATCTCAGATGCTCAGGTAAGAGCTGCCCTCTCCAAAGCAAAAAACACAGCATCAATGGGACCAGACGGTGTCCCGGGCTGCGTCCTACATGAACTCCAAGAAGAGCTAAACCCAAACATAAAACTACTGTTCAATCTCAGCCTTACTACAGGATATGTACCCAAAGAGTGGCATACAGCAACAGTGGTCCCTCTCCACAAAGGTGGTGCCTCAACGGATCCTGGAAACTATCGCCCCATAAGCCTGACTAGCTTGGTCTACAAAGCTATGGAAAGGATCATCATGGACCTCATAAATAAAGATATTGGGGACCTACAGACACTAGATCCTACCCAGTTTGGCTTTAAGGGCAGATCCTGCCTCAAACCTGGTTGATTTCTTTGAAACAGTCACCAAGGCCATTGACAAGGGGAAGGTGGTCCACACAGCCTACCTGGACCTCGCAAAAGCCTTTGATACAATACCCCACTCGGGCATTATAGATAAGCTCACCAGCTTAAATATAAACCCCTATGTCACTAGATGGGTTGCAAACTGGCTCAAGGATAGAACCCACATGGTTAGAATTGCTGGAGCCATGTCAGACTCCAAACCAGTTACAAGTGGCGTCCCACAAGGCTCAGTCCTGGGACCTCTCTTGTTCGGTATATATTTCTCGGAGATACAGGCCAACACGGAAGGACTGTGGCTGACCAAGTTTGCAGATGACTGCAAACTGGGCGCCATAATCGACACTCCAGCCGACACAAGCATCCTCCAAAAGGGCCTCATAGAAACAGACAACTGGTGCCAGAGCCATGGCCTCAAGCTAAACGCCAAAAAGTGTATAGTCATCCCCTTTGGCATAAACAAAGTGCCCACAAATTACCACATAGGTGGTAATCCATTAAGTACAGAAGTAGTAATTAGGGACCTGGGGACCCAAGTTGATAGCAATCTCTCATTTGACAACCATGTGGCCAAAGTGGTTAGAAAAACATTTTATATAGCCCACCTAATCATGAAGGGATTCACATCTAGATCAGGGAGGTCATCGCCTCTACTCATCCCTCATCAGGCCCATAATTGAGTACAATGCCCTTTTGGGATGTACCTTACCAGACACCTGCAGCAACTGGAAAGACCCCAAAAGTACCTCACCAAGAGGATCAAAGGGCTCAAACAGATGCCATATGCTGCCCGGTTAAAGAAACTCCAGCTCTACTCAGTGGCATACCGCCTGCTCAGAGGCGATCTGTACCCGACGTAAAGCCATGTCCAACCCGAATTAATGGACATGCTGCATCTCAGAAAATCCAAATCCCATCGAGCTACGAGAGACTTGAACCTCAGCACTGAAATAAATAGGACATGCTGGAGGGACAGATTCATAACCCAAAGGCTCCCTTCACTCTGGAATAAAATCCCAGTCCAGGTTAGGCAGAGTCCCTCATTGACTCTCTTCAAGAGGAATCTTGATGAGTGGATGGGAGATCGTAGGTTTACCCCGGGTATCACTTCTGTGTCACTGTTAGACAGAGGCACAGTATACTAACCTCGAAAAAGGGCATAGCAAAATTATTTTAAAATGGGTGGCGAAAGCCAAACACACTCTGGCTAGGCTTATAAATGCCCTAGGGCAGATAGCCTAGTATGAACCTATGAACCTATGAGAGAATACTAACAGCCTCAAAACTTGTTTTTTTTATGGCGGTCACACAACTGTCTACTGCTCTGAGCGTTTCCAAATTGATGACTGCTAGAAAAAGCATTTTCCTGTGATGTAGACTTCAACTAATACATTTTCTAGTCTATACTGAGGCAGACTTTGGCCTTCCTTTGAATATGTTATGTCTGGATTCGGAAATGGTATGAATGCAACTAGTGATAGTTCTTGGTAGCTAGTAAAGTGCTAGGGTGGCAGCCATTGTTTAAATGCTACGTACAAGTGTCGAGTGTGGTGTGTGTGTCAGACTAATCATGATGTGCATGAAATACATAGCAGTGTTCAGCTGTTGATTAAGCGCAAGACAGAGCTGGCAAGCGTTAGTAGTAGTGCTTGGATGCTGGCAAAGTGCCACAATAGCGGCTGCTGATTAAGCACAAGGTAGAGGTTTCCAAATGTGACAAGTATGTTGATCAAATCACGAGGTGTATGTAAACACACAGTTGTAGTGTTCGGCAACTGGAAAACCGCTAGGGTAGCAGCTGCTGATAAAGCACCACATAGAAGTACGTATCTAATTATAGTTGCAATATTTATCAATATTTTTTGGAGGGGGGGGTATTTGACTTACTGGGAAAGAGCCAGGAATACAGAGTTTGGCTCCTAGTTAAGCATCAAGACCTAGGTAATTTGAAAGAATTGAAAAGACTGTAGTATACTGGAATTAACTGGAAACAACTTGAATGAAAGTCTATCTGTTAATTACTCAAACTTGTGCTGAACAGGTGCCAGTCTCTCCTTTATGGGCCAAGTCTTTGGTACTTTTCAGAATGAATTCTGCAAACACTGTAGTTCAGTTAATAAGGCGTTATTAGATGTTCATGATACCGAATACTGTCTTTAATAACAATGCTGATAAACAATAACAGTCTGCAAAAATCCTGGAATGCTGGATAACAGTGCTGATAAATGTATCCAAAGTTTCTGCAGGTGTGCTTTGATTCTCCTGAATAATAGCTACTGAAATAAGTCTTCGTATGAATATTTAACCTGACTTCTGTACTCCAGCCTGAGTGTCTGTTCTGCAGTCCAAAAGCTAACTTCCTTTCTGGAATTCTTGGATATTTGATCTTTTCTGTATGTCAGTCCGAACGCACTTCCCCGACAATCTGAAGCATGTTCTCATATCATCAAAAACCCTGCAATGTTTAACACGTCTCTTCAGCCTTGGTTTCCCAAGCCTTGTCTTGCATGTGCCTTATCAGTCCATCGCAAGTCATCTTTCCCTTGAGATAGGAACATTCTGTATTTCTGCACATCTCATGCTTTATCTTTCCTTTCTGATGAATTGCCTTTCCTGGAAACTAAATGCATACATGAAAATACAATCTGACACTATTTTCAGGCCTATTATTCTACCTTAATGTACTACAGTGAATTCATTAAGAATACCCTCACTCTAACAGTACTGTTTTCAGCCTGCTGGGAAAGTGCCAGGATTTGTGATTAATATTAGGGTAGTATCTTAGTATATTTTTGATAATGGGGTAAATAATACTGCAATCAAAAAACAGAAGGGAACTCCGGCAAAATACATATTTGATGAAAAGAGTAGAGAAACTTGTAGATATCTGTATAGATAAGGTAGAACTAGCAAGTAATGACAACGCTTTAAAACTTCCAGAAAAGGGGACTTTTGATATTAAAAAAAATATTAGAAATTCTAAAAAAAAAAAAAAAAAAAAAAAAAGACTTGAGCAACACGGTAATAAGAGACCAGTTTCTTGTTGGTCAGCTTTTAATGACTGGCAAGAATTATTGAAAAGCAAGCAATTGCTAAACAGTTAAAATTCAATTTGGCTAGATTAAAAACACAGCTGCAGGCAGCTAGTAGAACACAATTTATGAAAGTGTGTCACTTGTAAAACGCAGAACTGGGGGATGTTTCCTCTTAAAACAGAGACAGCAGATAAAACACAAGATTCATCTGATGACAACTGGTTACATTGCCAGTTGTACTGCCACCACCATATAACCAATTAGAAACTCAAAATGCAGTTAGTTGTGCAGCAGCAGCGGAACATGTGGATATAAAATCATCAGATAGTAATGTTCGATTCCCAGAAGTTATTTCCAAAACATTAATATACCTCTCTACTTCAGGGTACCAAACAGGATCACGTCAACAGCAACACCTAGTGACAGGTTCAAAACAAACGTTAATTCGACCTAGTAGAAAAAATAAAGCCCATGTATTCTCAAGTCACACAAATTCACACAGTAAGATGAAACAAATGAAAAACAGCATGGCTTCAAAGGTAAAAGACGTTGTAACTCGGTTTCCAATAGTAATTGATGGAGACGATTAATGGGCAACTGCTTCAGCTCAGAAAACAGTTGAGGAATCGGATGTCTGGTCTCCATCTAATTCTGATTCAAAGGTACAAATGCACCCATTGCGAGAAGTTCTGAATCCAGCAGCGATTAGAGATAGTGATGCAGAACAAAGTATAAAAGTAGTAGGACTATGGACAGCAGTAACGTTTCAAACTCTTGTAGCTTCACTCCCTCCTATACAAACTCAGCTAATATAATAAAATATTAGAAGGGCATGTACAGTTACAAAACCCTACAACTGAAAATTTCAGAGCTGACTTAAAAGCATCACCACCAGATATCTTTAGAAAAACATGGGATGAATCTAAAATAGGAGAGGCTATTCCAAAAAATACATATGTTAGATTTACAGTTGCTAGAGACAATCTTTTGAAAACTAGTATAGCATTCCACCTACACAACTAGGCCAGAATAAAAGCCATAATACAAAAGAAAAGTGAAACAGCAGATGAATATTCAAGAATGGCAGATGCATTTTAAGCATTTTCAGAATAGCCTGAATGAACAGGAGAGGCAATTAGTGAGTTATCAGCAACATTTGTAGGAGGATTACCACCACAGATCAGAAACCAACTTAGAAAGTAAGCTTAAGATGACAGAGTTTAGGAACACATGAAATTGCTAATCAGGCACAGTACATAGCAGACAACCTTATTAGAGAAAAGTAACAGCAGAGATATACATTTACAACAATTTAACATTGATCTTAGAGGGCATAGAAGAGGAGGTAAAGCTGGGATATTCAGAATCCCATTTATGCAATTACCACCAGGATCATATCAATCTCAGCAAAAGCAACCCAAGATTATCACGGCAACCAACACAAAACCATATGTTTGTTTTAATTATGGCCATCAACAGCACTGGCAAAAAAAATGCCCAGTCCCAGGACAACACATTCACCACCAAATCCTGCACAGGTGCAGGCACCTATGCACCAGAATGATAACAATTCTCATGTACGGAATACTACCAGACAACCACCAGAATTGGCAGAATATATATTAGGATAGCCATGGATGAGAGCTACAGCTCCTTCCTTTGCTGTAAGTCAAGATGGTCCTTATGTAAATATTGGGGTAAACAATACTTCTATTCCTTTTCTTACTGACACAGGAGCAACTAGTTCAATGACTGTTTCAGCTGATGTACAAAATATCCCTGCAAAAGAAAAAACTAATTTGTGGTTTAGAAGTTTCAGGAGTAAAAAGGTTATGTACTTAACTAACGTTCCATCTATGTTGTCCACTTTCATTTTTCCTCAACTAATGGGTTCGGATCCCTCGGATCAGACTCTGCCGTTGCTAAAGCTCATGGCAACCAAAAACTCTTGAGTTTCTCTTACCCATAATGCACCAATCCCAAGTAACTCAGATCTTGTTTGAGGAATTTTACTAGAAAGAAATATTTGCAGTACATAGGAAGAATGGGGGGAGTGAATGATTCACATGCTGTCAAATAAGGAGAAGACTTTCTGGAGCTCAGTATATAGGACAGTAATGTCTTCTAACCATTCATTCTTCCAGAAGTTTTCAAAGGATGGGGGGGTGGGGAGTTGAGGAAGAATGAAAATGGACAACACAGATGAAACGTTATGGTAAGTACATAACTTGTTTATCTGATAATGTCGATTTTCATACTATCCTCAGCTAACAGGACAGTCTCCAGCTACCCAAGATCCCTGGTGGACTCAAGGAAGGATATTCCTGAGCAACATTGAACCAAATGATGTTCTACCGCTGGAGACTAGATCCAATTTGTAATGAGTAACAAAAGTATGGGGATTAGCCCAAATTGCTGCCACACATACATCATCCATGGACGCTCTATATTGGAAAAACTGAGGAAATTGACATGAATCTAGTTTTGGTAAGGTAATACCCAATTGCTATAAAATAAATGAAATACAGGCTCTCTCATTTTACTTCTGCAAATGAAGCAAACAATTGGTCAATTTTCTGATGTCTTTTGTTCTATGTAGGTAAAAACGTAATTGTCTGTGAACATCCAATAAATGCAACATGTACAACATGCATTCACCTTTGTTGGCAAATTTAGGAAAGAATACTGCCAAATTAATGGACTGACTGATATTAGATTCTGACATCACTGTAGGAAGAAAGGTTGCATTGGTTCGCAGTGCAACTCCATCCTTGTGAAAGATCAAATATGGAGGTTTTGAAGTTAAGGCCTGAATCTCTGAAATTTGTCTGGGGAAGTAATGGCTACTAGATTTAATGTTTTTCAATAAAGATATTTAAGGTCTCACATAGCTGCTGGTTCGAAGGGGGAATGAGTAAACGCCTGCAGTACCAGATTCAGGTACCATGGGGGAGTAGGGTCTTTAAAAGGAGGTCTTAAAAGAGTGCCTCGCAAAGAGGCTTTGCAGAGCTTATGAGACACAGCAGAGGAACTACAAATCCAAAGTGAAAATTCGATATTGCTGCTAACAACCTTAACTGTAAAGGAACTAGCTCCTTCTTTAAAAAGTAGGGCCAAAAATTCAGGGATGACGTGCATCAGAGCTGAAAAAGGATCAACATTATTTTGATGTGCCCATTAAACAAACCTTTTCCATTTACTGGAAGAGAGCTTACGTGTAAGAAGGTTTAGGGAAGATAAGTATATGTCAAACATAGGGAAGAGAGAATAGGTTGTCTGGCTATTAATGGAATTTGGTAAGCCAAGCAGTCAAACTTAGGTTTGACATGCCTGGATGGATCATGCCTATTGGGTGAGACAGGAGGCGTGGGGATGGATCCAGAATCCAAGGTTGGTAAGGTAAATGAGACCAAAGGAAGGTGAACCAAATCTGTTGAGGGCAGCAAGATGCAATGAGGATGACTTTGCTCTTCGACATGGCAGCCATCTGTTGGAATTTTGGGATAGGTGTATAGTAGACCGGAGGGCCAATCGTGAAGTAGAGCATCCCTCAGTGATTCCCCAATGGGGGGGATTAGGGCAAAGTAGCTGATGCATTTGTTGTTTAGGGGAGAAGCAAAAAGATAGCAGCAAGGCTGTCCTCACTGACGAAAAATAATTTTTGCCAAGTTCTTGTTGAGAGACCCCTCGTGAAGTTGAAGAATGCAGCTGCTCAGCTTATCTGCTATCACACTGGACTTCCCCAGAATGTGCATTGCTATGATCCTTGTTTGTTGATGTACCAAACTACTGACATATTTTCCATCTTAACTGCAATCGACCACAAAGGGAGAACATCCTGAAGGGCCTGCAACGCTAAAAGCACTGCTCATTTCTAGAACATTGATATGCAAGTTGGCCTCTTCGGGAGACCAAGTGCCTTGGACTGTTTTGCCCAGAAAATGCCCCCCCCCCCCCAACTGGGAAGCATCTATGGTCACTATGGCCTTGGGCTGAGAGGGAAATGAATGGACGGCCTTGTAGAACCTGATCTGACTGAATCCACCACTTGAGATCTCTCCTGCACATGCGAGTGATTTGAATCAGAGTAGAGATGGGCTGGTAAAGTGTTAATCATTGCATGGCTAGCATCCACTGAACAATCCTCATGTAAAATCTGGCTTAAGGTACTAGTGTTATTCCCGCCTACATTGATCCCAGAGCCTGAAGGACCAAGCAGGCTGAAATCTTGGTACTGTAGATTAGTTTTCTGATCTGTGATCTTATGGTATGAACTCGAGGGAGGCAGTGAGGCTATGTTTGACTATGTTCAGTAGCATTGCTGTGAATTCTAAACTTTGAATTGGTTCCAGATGAGACATTCTTAGTTTATGGTTATCCTCAGGAGAGAACACGTCTGGAGAACTTGATCTATTTGCCCTTATTAAAGGGTGCCCAATTGGAGCAGTAATGGGTTATTCATCTAGATATGGAAATATCCGGAATCCTTGCAGTCTCAAGTGAGCTGCTACTACTGCCATACATTTGGTGAACATCCTCTGGGCTGTGGTGAGACCAAAGGGCAGAAAGTACAGTTTTGTACCTACCATAAATGTAGATGTTCGAGTGCTAATACAGCTGCAGTCCTCACAGATGGGTTCTCCTGCCGTCAGGCGGGTCCTCGGTCGGCCAAATTCCAAAGTATAGGTCCGGCGTCGGTTGTCGTCGCTTCTTCCCTGATGTCAGTGTGACAGGGGTATAAAGGAACCAGCAGACGCCATTTTCTTCAGTTTTTCTTGCCCCAGTTGTCAGGTGCCCCCAGAAGGAAGGCAATACATAAAATTAGGTAATAATGCAATGCAATACAATCAAAAAACAGTAGTTGCAAGCAAATACACCATAAAAGAATACCCCTAGAGGGGAAGGAGGGAGGGAAACCTGGACTGCAGCTGTATTAGCACTCGAACATCTACATTTATGGTAGGTACAAAACTGTACTATGTTCATCGTGCATACAGCTGCAGTCCTCACAGATGGGTAGAATCCCAAAGCTAAGAAAGGGGTGGTAGGCACTAGGTGGAACTAGGAGGAGCCAAAATGCCCTGCAAGACTGCAGTGGCAAAGCCTGCTCTAGATTTGGAGTATAATGGTAAGTTGTAGTGCTTGGAGAAGGTATGCACAGAACTCCAAGTGGCTGCTTCCAAAATATCCTTGGTAGGCACTCCTCTGAGGAAGGCTGTAGAGGTGGCTGTGGCCCTGGTGGAATGAGTTCTAATGCCTGTAGGTACAGTTTTGCCATGAAAGGAATAGCAAAAGCGTATGCAGTGGGCTATCCATTTTGAAATTGTCCGTTTGGAAATTGGCTTTCCTTGAGCTCCTACTGCATAGGCCACAAAGAGCTGTTCTGATTTTCTGAAAGGCTTTGTTCTGTCCAAATAACGCAGTTGTCTGTGGATGTCCAAGGAATGTAGTAATCTCTCCCCTTTGTTTTGAGGATTAGGATAAAAAGTAGGTAAGTGTATGGCCTGATTTAAAGCTACCCTGGATACCACTTTAGGCATAAAGGACGGGTTGGTGCGTAAGGAAACTCTGTCCTGATGGAAGATGATAAAAGGCTGGACAGCCATGAGAGCCTGTAATTCTGAAACTCTACGAGCTGAGGTGATGGCCAGAAGGAAAGCTGTTTTCCAGGATCCTGGCCCTTTTTCTCATTCCAGGTACAAAAACGTTTCCATTTTGCGGAGTAAGCTTTTCTAGTTGATGGCCTTCTGGCCTCCAAAATGACATCCTGCACCTCCTTGGAGAGTAGGGCCTGCTGTGATGCTAAGGAATCTTCCATGCAGCTAGATTGAGTGTTTTTAGTTGACTGTGAAGAGTTTTGAAGCTGTGTTGAGTCAGAAGAGGCATTAGAGGCAGGGTCCATGGTGGGGAATGAGTCAGGCTCCTCAGGAGTGGGTACCAGTGTTGTCTTGGCCAGTCTGGAGCAATGAGGATCATCTTTGGTCTGTCTGCTCTGGTCTTCAATAGCACTTTGGGCAGCAGAGGAAGAGGTGGGAAGGCATAAACTGTCACTGATGCCCAGCTGAAAGAGAGAGCGTCCACTCTCCAGGCCTTTGGATGGAAGATCCTTGAGCAGAATTTTGTCAATTGATGATTTTTGTGGGAGGCAAATAGATCTATGTCTGGCCTTCCCCATTCTTGGATTATTTCTGTAAAAACTTTTGGATGCAACTTCCATTCGTGTGGCTCTATCATATTCCTGCTTAGGTTGTCTGCCAGCGTGTTTTCCTTGCCTGGCAAGTACTGTGCTTGTAGTTCCATTTGTAAGTCCATGGCCATGTTCCAAAGTGACATGGCCAGTCTGCATAGGGGGTAAGAATGTGTTCCCCCCTGCTTGTTTATGTACCACATAACTGTGGTGTTGTCCGTTCTTATCAAAAGTTGACCTGGTTGTAGAAAGTTCTTGAAAGCTATAATAGCATTTATTTCTGCTAGCATTTCTTTTTGATTGATGTGAAGGTGCTTTTCTTTTTGGGACCATTTGCCCTGAATGCACTGATCTGTCATGTGCGCCCCCCAGGCGTAGTCCGAGGAGTCTGTTGTGATGACTTGATTTGCTTGTGGCTTGCTGAAAGGAAGATCTGTGTTTGGTTTGGCATGCTTGAGCCCACCACAGAAATTCCTTTTGCAGACATGGATTAGTGGTATTATTGTTTCCAAACTGTGGCTGTGTTGAGACCATATGTTTTTCAGGTACCATTGTAGTTTCCTCATATGCAGCTTTGCACATGGGATTAGTAAGATGCAAGATGCCATGAATCCCAGAGCCTGCAGGATTTTCCTTGCAGTAAGCCTGGTGCAATTTGCTAGTGTTCTGAAGTATTGGATTAGTTGCCCCTGCTTCTCTGGCGTGAGGTAGGCCATATGGGTGTTTGTGTCCAAGTTGGCACCCAGGAAAGTTATCTTCCGAGAGGGTATTAGTCTTTATTTCTTTTTGTTGACTGTGTATCCCAGAGAGTTCAATAACATTATTACACAAGCCAGATGTTTCAGAAGGATGTGTTTGCTGTCCGCTTGGATCAGGCAGTCGTCCAAATAGGGATATTTGTATCCCTTGAAGTCTGCAGTAGGCAATTACTGATGCCAGGCATTTCGTGAATACTCTGGGCACAGTAGATAAGCCAAAGGGCAATGCAGAGAATTGATAATGAGTTGAACCTGCAAGAAATCTGAGGTATCTTCTGCAATTTTGTCTGATTGGGACATGCAGGTATGCCTCCTTGAGGTCCAATGTTACCAGCCAAGACTCCTTGCCCAGCATGGGAAGAAGCTGCTGTAGAGTGAGCATCTTGAATTTTGGTATGAGTAGAAATGTGTTTAGGATGGATAGATCCAGAATAGGTCTCCAATCTTTTCCCTTCCTTGGCACCAGAAATAGCATGGAATAAAACCCTTGACCTTGTTCGTGCGTAGGTACCTCTTGAATAGCTTTCATGTTTGAGATCTGTAATTTGCCTTTGTGCCTCTGCCCTTTGATTGTGTGGCAGGTTTGGCATGCCTCATTTTTGGAAGGGTGTGAAAATGGAATTTGTAGCCTCTGTTTATAATGTCCAGGATCCATTTGTCCTTTGTGACAATATGCCAATTTTTTGAAAATAATGCCAGCTTTCCTCCCAAGGGGGCTGCCATTTGAGATCTGGTTGGCATGCAAAGTGGAAAGTCATTGGGTTTGCTTTCTGATAGATTGCGAGTTGTCCTCACCACCTCTTTGTGTAGGAGCTTGCCATTGTCTGCCTCTACACGATCCTTGGGATTGTCCTCTGCCCCTGGGGCGCCTGTATCTGCCTCTTTGGGGTCTGTCTGTGGCAGGAAAGGACCAGTTTTTGGAAGGCCAATTTCTACTAAAACGTGGGAGTTAAACCTGTAGACATTCTTTCACAGTTTGCATTGATTTAGCCTTTTCCTCCATTTTCCTTAATACCTCCTCAGCATTAGCACCAAATAGTACATCCTTTTGAAGAGGAGCGTCTAGTAATTTAGCTTTGACATGATCAGGTAGGGCTTGTTCCTTAAGCCAGGCATGCCTACGTATGACTGATCCTGTAACAGAAGCTCTGCATGAGGCCTCTAGAGCATCAAAACCACATTGTAAGGTATGCTTAACCCACTTGTTCTGCACTACGCATCAAGTCCTGCAACTCCTTCAAGTCTGGTTGTTCAGGTTGTGACATTTTACTTTTCAATTGCGATAACAAAAACTGTTGGTATTTTAGCATATGAAACTGACAGTTCAAGGCCCTCATAGATAAGGTAGCCGAGGTATATACCTTTTTTCCCCACCTTTCTAAGGATCTGGAATCTCTCTCGGAAGGCAATGGATTTTTAGCAATGGAGGCCTTAACTCCCTTGGGGTCCTGTGAGATGGTTTCTGGGTCAGCAGCGTGGCTCTTGTATAGAAATTGGTGCGAGTCAGGGACCCTGTAGTACCGGTCAGGCTTAACTGGAGCTGGAGGTAGAGAGTCCGGGTTAAGGCAGGCCTCCGAGTAAACATCTAGGATGTCCAAGACAGGAGGTATAGCCAAAGGCCTGTGCTGAGGAAGCAAGAGAAATTCCCTGAGCCTTTTTCTTGGAATCAGAATAATCCTGGCCTTCCCAAGTGGAAGTGTTCCCTTAAGGTATGCAAAGTTTCCCCAAATGAGTAATCCTCAGGGGGGGATACAGAAGGGATGGACTCCTCCGCAGAGTCTTCAAAAGGGTTCCCCAATGGGGTACTTAGCTTTTAAGAAGACTTCGGTTTCCAAATTTTCGTAATCTCAGGAGCTGGCCGACCGGCACTTGCGAACTGCTTCTGCTTCGGGCACCGCGCGGCAAGAAAGACTGAAGAAAATGGCGTCGGCTGGTTCCTTTATACCCCTGTCGCACTGACGTCAGGGAAGAAGCGACAACCGGCGCGGACCTAGACTTTGGAATTCGGCCGACCGAGGACCCGCCTGACGGCAGGAGAACCCATCTGTGAGGACTGCAGCTGTATGCACGATGAACATCTCTGAATTGTTAATGACTAGCTCCCAGCCAGAAGCATAAATACCTCCTGGATCATCTGCTCATCTTTGTGTAATAGTACGCATCCTGAAGGTCTATATAGGACATCCAGTAATCCTTGCCCAGAAAAGGGAGAATAGACTGAACAGTGACCATCTGAAACGTGATGCAAACTGACTTGTTTATGATGCCAAGATCCAGAATTGGTCTCTAGTCCCCTCTACATTGGCACTAAAGAATCTTGAGTATGTCATGGATTCTATTTGGTCTGGTAGGACCTCTTGGATTATTTTTCTAGCAGCTTTTGTATTAGAATTGCTGCTGCTGCCCTCTGAGAAGAAAGAGAAAAGGATATTGTATATCCTCTGGAAATAATCCTCTGCACCCAAGTATCTATGATTTCTTGTCAGGCGCTCTGCCGCACGGCCAGGCAACCCTTGATTGCCTCCAGAATAGGACAGTTAGGCCTTCTTTCAGGAACGCTGGAAGAGTGTCAAAGAATCAATCTCTGAACCACTGGTTCTGCAGGCCACCGGCGTCTACCATTACAGATCGTCCCTCTACACCTGGAGGAAGATTCCTCCACATGTCCTGGAAAGATTCCTAGGATTTCTTGAACCACATCATTCGACTGCCTCATTGATGCCTAGAAAGATTTGAGGGGTCGAAAACCATACACCCAACAGCAGACAGGGTCTTTTCCATCCTTCTCACATCTGGATAATGAGTCTTCCACTTTGGGGCCAAATAAAGATGTGCTATTAAAATGAGCATTGACAAAAAAGACTAAAGGCTCCACAAAATCACATAAGCACATCCAGGTATGCCTCCTAACAGAAATGTCTGAACCAGCTGCCCTCGAGGTTCCTTCGGCTACATGCAAAATGAACCTCATGGAAAAATTACAAATAGATGGCAGGGTAGCCAAATGAGAAGTCATGGAGGATGTACTTCAGAAATGGATCCAGAGATGGTATTTGAGAGGTCCTTGATCAAATCCCTCTAATCTGGTGGAATGTGCCAAATAATTCAGTGATCTTAAGGCACCAATAAAAAGCACCCCTTTTCCCCAAAACTTTGTTCACAGGTCGTGCCATAATTTTGTCTGGTCTCCAAGGTATAGATTCAATAATATTGGGCTTCTCCACACCCACCAAGAGATCACCTCAATGAGCTCAGCAGTGGGCAGAGTCACCCAGAAGGCAGACGGGCCAGTACCGAAAACCTCCAGGAATACAGACTCCTCAGATGCAGGTTTGCTGGGCGTATATAGCCACCTCTCTGCTCAAGGATTTCAAGGATGCCTCCAAATGAGACATCTTCAGGAAGTGATCACAGGGACCCCTTCACCTTCATCGAAGTCCGGTAAGAATGCCTTGACAAAACATATCAAACGATTACTGTGCACCTCATCTCTCAGAAGCTGTTCAGCATTATGTAAATACTTGTGTAGTGTATTGAGTACTATTAAATCAATGCAAAGACTACGAGGTACATTTCGTGTCCTCCAGTAGGACTTTATTGAATTTCCCTAAGTGTTAAAAGTTCATATTTTTTAGTTATTTGTTGACTTTTCTGGTTGGGTAGAAGCTCATCCTTGGTGTTCCATGTTGTATACAATCTGATCAGAGCACTCATTTTACTGGTCAAGAGATACAACTTCCTAAAGCATAAGGAATAAAATTAGGCTTCCAAAAGTAGAAAGAGCTAATCAGACTATAAAAAGATTAGCCAAGACTGGTAAAGAAATGGGATTAAAGTGGCCTGATGCTTTACCATTTGTGCTTTTTAGTAGTATTAGAAGCACAGTTAGAACATCTAGAAAACTATCTCCACAAGAAATATTTATGGATTGAGGAGAATGCCAGCAGCACTCCTCCCCAAGAATTTAGAATTACAAGATATCAATGAGCATATGTTATCATAAGTCTTTAAGTTCCTATTTGCAGAGAAATTATAGGCTTGCTCAACAGACGAACAAGCAAGATTAACTGTTGATCGAACAGCCCCTGTGCCCAGAAGACAAGCTGCATATCAAATCCCATAGCAGGACGAATGTCCTGCAGCCCAGGTGAAAGGGACCATACAGTGCCCCCTTGCCCATTAGTACTGCTAATCAATGGGTCTTCTATTACCTTATCAAAAAACCTAGCCAGCAAATACCTGTTCTCCAACCAATAAACAGCGAACTGTCACGTCTTTGAATGACCGCTTCAGCAAATTTTTTCCTAGGGGGAAAAAAATCGCTTTGCCAACCAAAAACGAGACAATATTTCAAACCCTTCAAAGTGGGGTTTATGTGCCCTCCACACCCACCCCCCAACTAAATATACCAATTCCGAGATCACACTACAGTGGGGAAAAAAGAGCAAATTCACAATGATGGCCAAGTGATTTTTTCCCCCTAGGAAAAAAATTGCTGAAGTACTGTTCAAAGACGTGAGAGTTCACTGTTTATTAATCGAACAGGCATTTGCTAAGTTTTCCAATAAGGTAATATACAGCCTAACAGATCCCTACCTTGTTCCATGCGTCACAGGCAAGAGGGGTGCAATCCTGTGACAAGCATAAGTGAAACATCGATATCAGACCATGTGAACCTGTGCAACCAGATGCTAATCAAACTAGACAAAAATGTTTGCCATCTCGAAGTGAAGACTCTAAAGAACACAACACATCCTGTTGCTATCCAGTGAGACACTAGAACCAGAACTGACGCAATTTCCTTCAATAAAGCTGGAACAGCCAACAAAAAGACTCATCTCTCCATAATCTGAATCCATTTTTGCAGATTTTACTTTTAC
>NC_056742.1:20062038-20155385 GCF_019279795.1 Protopterus annectens | reverse complement strand
CCAGGAAAATGAATTATTATAAGTAGTGAAAGCAGAAGTACAAATAGTTAATACTTTGTCAGATGATAAAATAATACATTCAGTCTTGATAAATGTGCAAAAGTAACATTTAAAAAAGGAAAGCTGCAGCAACAAGCAAACATCAGTCTAGGACAGGAATCTCATATAAAGGAATCAGAGTAGGAGGGAGTGTACAAATACTTGGGAACAGATGAATGGTCAGCAATAAAACATAAAAATTAGAATAAGGCTAAAACTATAATTAATATTGAAAACTGCCTCAAAATTAAGGAATAAAGTCCAAGCTATAATTCAATTTATTGTTCCTGTTCTTACAGTTTTGGAGCTAATGACTGCCTCCAAAAATACTGTATCAAATGGACACAAGACAAAATGCTTTATGCTTATCAAATGATATATAGAGAAATCAGTGTATGAAAAGACTATTTCTTCATCTGTTGGCAGTATCGGCCTCCTAGAAATTGACCTCATGCACTGAACTGCAATTGTTAGACTACATACATAGCAGCTGACCTCATCAGATTCAACACAGTAAAAATTTTAAAACATGGGGAAGTCAAAGATGAGGTTTTCATAGTTTATGAGAAACATTTTGGAATCTAGTGTGAATGTAAATAAAGCCAGATGTAGACAAAACAAATCAGACCGCAACTGAATGTGCCAAAAAAACTAAATATAAGGAAAATTCAAATCAACCTGATGAGCTGATTCAAACTGAAAAAAGTTGTGTACTTACCATAACATTCCAACTGTGTTGTCCATTTTCATTCTTCCTCAACAGATGGGTTCGGATACAATCCCTCAGACCAGACTCTGCCATTGCTAAAGCTCAAGGGAACCAAAAAACTCAAAACTTCTCCCTTACCCATAATGCACCAACACTAAGTTACCTCAGATCTTGTTTGCTGATTTTTGCCAGAAAGGAAATATTTACTCTGCATAGATAATGGAGGCGAACATTTGCATGCAGACAATACCTAAAGGCTATAATCTGTATTTCTGGATCTCAATATACAGGACAATTATGTCCCCTAAAAACTAATTTTTCCAGAAGTTTGCAAAGGATGGGGGTTGGCTCATGGGGAGTTCAGGAAGAATGAAAATTAACCCAGATGGATTATTATAATAAGTACAAACTTATTTAATCTAATGTTGCCAATTTTCATTCTATCCTCAACTATTGGGCAGATTCCCCAGCTATCTAAAATCCGGGGTGGACTCAAGGATATTCCTGAGCACAGTTGAACCAAATGATGCTCTACCTCTGGAGACCAGATCCAATCTGTAATGAACAACAAAGGTATGGGGAGCAGCACAAGTAGCTGCTGTGCTTATGTCATCCATGGACATCCTTAAAAGAAAAATTGAAGATGTTGCCATGGATCTAGTTGAATGAGCTCCTAGTGGCTGTGGTAAGGTAACACCAAATTTTATATAAAATGAGTGAGATTCAGGCATCTGGCTAAACTTTGGCAACTGGTTCTCAATTTTAGGTCTGTAAAGGAAACAAAAATTGGTCTGTTTTTCTTACGTCTTGATCTATGCAGGGTAAAACAATTGTCTGCAAACATCCAGTAAATGTAACATGTATTCATCTTTGTTAGTAAATTTGGGGAAGAAAACTGGCAAATTTATGGAATGATTGATTTTGATACCACCTTGGGAAGTAAAGATGTATTGGTTTGAAATGTAATTCTATCCATGTGAAAAATCAAGTATGGAGGTTTTGAAGACCGTGCTTGAATTTCATGTAGCAGATGTAATGGCTACCAGAAAAGAATACTTTCCAAGTAAGATATTTAAGGTCACACTTAGCTGCTGGTTCAATGGGGAAATGTACAAGTGTCAGGAGTACCAGACTGGGGTCACATGGGGGGAGTAGAGTCTTTAAAAGGATGTCTTAAAAATTGAGTGCCTCGCCAATAAAGCTCTGCACAACTTCTGAAAGGCTACTTAAGAACCCTCAAATCCAATGCGAAAGATTGATATTGCTGCTAACTGAACTTTAATGGTTGAGGAACTAGCTCTCTCTTTAAAAAGCAGGGCCAAAAATTCAAGGATGTTATATATCGCAGCTGGAAAATGGTCAACATGACTTTGATGTGCCCAATACGCAAATCTTTTCCATTTACTGGAATAGAGTTTACGTGTTAAAGGTTGATGTAAAGATAAAAGTATGTCGGACAGGGGAAGAGAGCATAGGTTGCCTGCCTATTAATGAAATTGGAGAAGCCAGGTCGGCAGCTTGAGGTCTGATATGTCTGGATGGATCAATACCTGTTGGGTGAGACAGGAGGTCAGAAGTCTGATACAGAACCCAAGGTTGGTAAAGTGAGGCCAAAGGAAGGGAAACCAAATCTGTCAAGGCCAATGCCAGTAAGGTGGAATAAGGGTGACACTGTTCTTCAACATGGCAGTTTTCTGTGGAAATTTCAGAATTAGTGGATAGGCGTATAGTAGACCGGGGTCCCAATAATGAAGTAGAGCATCCCTCTGTGATTCCTCCTGTGGGGGGATTAGGCCAAAGTAGATGCAGAATTTTCTGTAGAGGGGAGAAGCAAAAAGACTGAAGCAAGGCTGGCCCTGCTGTGAAAAAAAATCATGTTCTGTCACGTGCTTGTTGAGAGACCACTCATGAGGTAGAAGAATGCAAAGCGGTTGGATGAGATCACCCATTGCTACACTGAGCACTTCTCGATACAAGGGGTAAAAAACTGCCCCCTTCTTGTTGATGTACCAAACTACTGTCATGTTGTCAAACTGAACTGCAATCGTCCCTGAAGGGAGAGCATCTTGAATGGCCTGCAACATTAAGAGCATGGGTCTATATCATAACATTGAAAGGAACAAATCTCGAACGGCTTAAATATTGAAATTGCCGTTTATCTGTTTTTTGTGAGATTGCGGTACAGTGAACATCAGGAATTTTGCCCTTTCCTCACTGCAGTGTGATCTCAGAGTTGGTATATATAATTAGCAGTGGGTGAGGGGGTCACAGCCTCCCCCCCCCCACAAAAGCGATTTCAATGAACGGCAATTTCAATATTTAAGCCATTCGAGATTTGTTCCTTTCGATGTTATGATATAGACCCAAAAGCACTGAAATAGCCAGGGAATTGTTATGGCTAGGCTTGTATAGGCCCTAGGGCTGATAGCCTAGTACCAACCTATGAACCTCATCTCTAGAATATAGATATGCAAACTAGCCTCCTTGGGGGACCAAGTACCTTGGACTGTTTTCTCCAGAAAGTGTTCCCTCACCCCAAGTGGGAAGCATCTTTGGTCACTATGGCCTTGGGCTGAGAGGGAACAAATGGATGGCCTTGTAGAACCTGATCTGATCGAATCCAAAACCTGAGATCTCTCTCACATACGATTGATTCATATCAGAGCTGACATGGGTTGGTGAAGTATAGACCATTGCATTACTAGCATTCACTGTAGAATCCTCATAAAATAAAGCTTAAAAGTACTAGCGTTATTGCTGCAGACATTGATTCTAGAGCTTGAAGGATCAAGCAGGCTGAAATCTTGGTACTGCAGATTATTTTTGTAACCTGTGATCTTACAGTTTGTACTCTTCAGGGAGGCAGTGAAGCTATCACTGTGTTGAAAAGTGCTCCCATGAATACCAAGTTCTGAGTTGGTTTCAGTTGAGACTTGTAGTTTATGGTTATCCACAGATGAGAAGGGGAGAACCCTTATTAATTGATGCCTGGTCGGGGTGGTAATGAGCCACTTATTTAGATATGGAAGCATCCGGAACCATTGCAGTTTCAAGTTAGCTGCTACTAGTGCTATACATTTTCTGAACATCCTGGGGCTGTGGTGAGACCCAAGGGCAGAACTCTGAATTGGTAATAACTGGATCCCAGATGGAAGCACAAGTCCTTTCTAGATCTGCTCACCTTTATGAGATAGCATGCATCCTGAAGGTCTATTGGGCACATCAAGTTAACCTTGCTCAGAAAAGGGAGAAAGGACTGAACAATGACCATCCGAAACTTGGTGTGTCGAACTGACTTAAGTTGCTGAGATCCAAAACTGGTTTGGCATTAAAAACAACCAAGCATAAGTCCTGGATTCTATCTGGTCTGGCGGGACCACTTGGATGACACTTTCTAGCAGCTTTTGTATTTGAATTGCTGCTTGCTCCTGGGTGTAACATCGGGGATTTTTGCTGAGCTCAGAGGTTGAAGGGAAAGGGTATTGTATAACCTCTGGAAATAACCCTCTTCACCAATAACCCTCTTCAAAGTATCTTATGTCTAGCCAGGCTCTCTGGTGCAGGGATAATCGACCCTCAGCTGCTACCAGATGTGGACAACTGGGTCTCTTCAGGAGGACTGGTAGGGTCTCAGAGAATCTGTGACTCCTGGTTTTGCGGGCCACCTCTGCTGTTGGGGGTGGCATTGACCATTTCAGTTCCCTTCTTCCCTCCTTTGCCCCAGGGGGTGCATCCTCCATGCAGTTCTCTTCTTCCCTCCTCTGCCTCAGGGGATGCATCCTCCATGTGTGCCCTGGAAAGGACCCTGGGATTTCTTGAACCACATCTTCCGATCACCTCATTGATTCCAAGAAAAGGATCTTTGAGTGGTCGAAAAACACCCATGGCAGATGGGGTCTTTCCATCCTTCTCACATCTGTGTAATATGTCCCTCCCTCACTTTGGGGCTGAAGTGCCGTCAAAAGGAGCATTGACAAATGAAAACTTGAAGGGCTCTGCAAAAATCACACAAGTGCATCCAGGCATGTCTACTGACAAATGCCTGAATCCGCTGCCCTTGATGTTACTTCGGCAACATGTGAAATGAGTCTCTTGGAAGAATTCAAAATAGATTGGAGGGTAGCCAACTGAGAAGTCACAGATGACTGGACCTCTGCTGAACTGGATCTTGAGAGGGTACATTTGAGAGTTCCTTTCTCAAATACTTCTGTAAACTTGCACAATGTGCCGAATAATTCAGCGATCTTAAG
This sequence comes from Protopterus annectens, assembly GCF_019279795.1. Taxonomy (NCBI): domain Eukaryota; kingdom Metazoa; phylum Chordata; order Ceratodontiformes; family Protopteridae; genus Protopterus; species Protopterus annectens. The sequence goes on along the minus strand of NC_056742.1, from coordinate 20,150,387 downwards.
TCAAAGGTCGCTGAAGCATAGACATGCTTTCCAAACCTGTCCATCTCCCTAAACTCCCTGTTAGGGGAATACACAGTGGAACTCTCCTTGGCAAGTTCCTTTTTGGTGGCTGCTGCCACAACCATGGTATCAACGGCACTCCTTTACTGCAAAACTGCTTATCCAAAGATAGTACCATAATCTTTTTCGGGTCTCCCAGGTATGGATTCAACTGTGTCGGATTCCTTCCATGTCTGCCTTGATGGGTGGAGTAACCCAGGATGTAGATTGGCCAGTACCAAAGCCTGCAGGAATACAGACTCCTCAGATGAAGGGTTGGCTGGACATCCAGCCACCTTTCTGCTCTAGGATCTCAAGGATATCTCCAAATGAGACATCTTCAGGAGGTGACAGTGAAGACCCTTCACCTTCATATAAGTCCATATCTTCTGTAACAGACTCCTCTTGGGAGTCCATGTGCTTCCTCTTACACGTCTTCTTCCTAGGGACCTCCTCAGTGGGATGCTGTGGGGAGGTATCAGAAGTAATTCAGATACTCTGTTGGAAAGCCTGAGGGTCTCAGACTGATTTGTCCCTGTACAGTTCCACTTAAAAAAAAATTCCGTGATACAGGAAACCGTATCCCCCAAGGAAATCTCCTCAAAGGGAGAATCCGGACTAACAGAGTCCTCTTCGTTAGAGCCATAATCAAAGGGAGAGGGAATCTGCGAGGAATAGGCCAAAGATTCATCAGAATCTACTTTCTTATCAGAAGAATCCTGCTCCCTAGGCCTCAAAGGGAGAAGACCAAGGAGGGGCAAACAGAGAATCCCTGAGGGGGCTTCAGAGCCATAAGAGCTTTGAATAAACCCTGTGTGAAATCTGGCCATTCACACTGAAGATCCTTAGGAGCAAGGGAAATATGCATAGTCTTTTGTTTCTTTTTCAAAGGGACATCAGTCCTAAATATTTTAGGTGGTTTGGACCCCTTGCCGACACTCAATCAGCATAGTAGGAATCTGCTCTCTAACAAGAATCTGCAGAACACCCCTAGGCCCTTTGGATACAACTAGCCGTGGTTCCCACTTCACCATTCAAAATAGATGTCTCTGGAGCCTCCAAGGATGTGCGATAAACCAGGTCCATGCCATTCTCCGAAGTGGTCGTGGCAGAGGAATCTGACTGAAGAAAGAATAGCTGTGTAGAATCTTACCATAACCATAGATGTCCTTCCCTTCTATATGTTGTAGTATTAATGACATAAGGGAGTCCGCCTCCGGCTGACTCGTACGTCCGGCCAGTATCCAAAAGTCTATATGATACTGTCATGTACGTGCTATGCCACACAACACCAAACATACGTCAGGTATAAAGCAGACATTAGCACACACCTACCTCAGAACTGTATGCTACTGCCCAGCACCAGACTGACATTCTAGGTAAGAAACATCAGCAGAAAAAACTAGGCAAGCATCACGGGGATGGTGGGGAGAGCAATATTGCACCACAGAAGAAAAGGACATCTATGGATGTGGTAAGATTTTACACAACTATTCTATGTCCTTCGATTCATATGCTGCAGTATTCATCAAATAAGGGAGAATGCCAAAGCTTAAGCTTGAGACAGGTTGGGAGGAGGAAGAGCAGATGCTTTTGCTAGAAAACCATGCCGAAAGTACAGTTGTGTACACGTATCATAAATGTAGATGTCAGAGTGTATTCATTGCTGCAGTCATCACATTTGGGTTATCTGCCTGCAGGTAGCCCTCAGACGGCCTGTATACCAGAGTGTTGGATTCCTGCATCAGATGCGGTCGCTTCTTCCATGACGTCAGGTCGTCAGGGGTATAAAACATGCAGCAGACGCCATTACATCAGTTTTTCTTGCCCCAGATGTCAGATGCCCCCATAATGGGAAGCAATTATATGTTATGGTACACCTCCATCAAAAAGCAAATACACCAGAAAGCTTAAATACACCAAACAAGAAGGAAAGGTATAGCCCAAGAGAAGTCTGGGGGCTGGAGGGAGGGTAACCAGGACTGCAACAGTGAATACACGCGAACATCTACATTTATGGTACGTGTACACAACTGTACTATGGTTCTTCATGTTTCATTGTTGCAGTCATCACATTTGGGTTGATTCCCAAAGCTAAGGAAGGGAGGAGGAAGTTTAGAGAGCATTAGGGCCAGCTATTAAGCCCTGCAAGACTGCAGTGGCAAAACTAGCTCTGGATTTGGAAATAAATAGGCATGTGGTAATGCTTGGTGAAGTTATGTAGAGAGCTCCAGGTAGCAGCTTCTAGGATGTCCCTGGTAGGGACTCCTCTGAGAAAGGCTGTAGAGGTACATGCAGCCCTGGTGGAATATGATCTTACCCCCCCCTCCATGGGGTAGGTTTTCCATGGTGCTTATAGTAGAAATTAATGCAATGGGCTATCCATTTAAAAATGGTTTGCTTTGAAATGGCCCTCCCCTCTGCCCCCACAGCAAAGCCAACTAGCAGCTGCTCATATTTTCCAAGAGACTTAGTCCTGTCCAAATAAAATCTAAGTTGTCTGTGCACGTCCAAAGAGTGCAGAATTAGTTCTCCTTTGTTTTGTGGATTCGGGAAAAGGTAGGCAAGTGAATGGACTGATTTAAGGCAACACTAGACAACACCTTGGGCATAAAGGAAGGATTGGTCCTGAGGGAAACCCTGTCTGCATGGAAAATAATGAAGGGCTCCACTGCCATGAGGGCCTGCAATTCAGACACTCTTCTTGCTGAAGTGATTGCTAGAAGGAAGGCTGTTATCCAAGAAAGAAATTTCAACTCTGCAGTTGCAGCTGGCTCAAAAGGAGGGAGAGTGAGCTTTTCCAATACAAAGTTAAGGTCCCAGGCTGGAGTAGGGGCTCTCCTGGGGGGTCTTAAAATGTTTGGCCCCTCTGAGGAATTGCTTTAGCAGAGGGTGAGAGAAGAGGGATGGTTCAGTATTATGCCCCGAAATGGCAGATGCATGAATTTTAATTGACGAGAAGGATAGCCCCTTACAGAGCATTTCTGTTAAGTGCTGAAGAATATGAGGTAAGCTGGGCAATGTTGTGCCCATCCCCCGAGTCTGGGTCCAGGAACAGTAGCTTTTCCACTTTCACCATAGGATTTTCTAGTACTAGGCCTCCTTGCCTCCAGAATGACATCTAGCACACGCTTGCCGAGGGCTGCTATTGGAGAGCTCAGGGAATTAGCCAGGCTGCAAGGTTCAGGGTTTGGTGCAGAATCTGGGCCTCCTGCTGGGACAGCAGGGAAGGGATCGGAGGCAGGTGCCATTGTTCCAGGAGTGTCATACTGCACAAGAGGGGATACCAGTACTGGTGCGGCCAGTCTGGTGCAATCAGTATTGTCCTTGGCTTGTTCTGTTTGATCTTTAGCAGAACCTTCGAGAGGAGAGGCAGAGGGGGAAAGGCATAAACAGAGAGGCTTTCCGAGGTAAAGGACAAGGCATCCACTTTCCAAGCTGACTGTGGGAAGTCCTTGTACAGAATTTGTCCACTTGGTAGTTCTGAGGGGTGGCAAACAGGTCTATCTCTGGAGTCCCCCATTTATTCAAGAGGTTGAATATTTTTGGTTCCAGTTTCCATTCGTGTGGGTCCATGAGATTTCTGCTTAGGTAGTCTGCCAGAGAATTTAGCTTGCCTGGCAAGAATTGAGCCTGTAGGTGCACTTGGTAGCTCAAGGCTGTGTTCCACAGAGCCATGGCGAGTCTGCAGAGAGGGTACGAGTGGGTTCCCCTTGCTTGTTTATGTGCCACATAACTGTGGTGTTGACTGTCTTTACCAATAATTGTCCTGAAAGAATGTGTTCTTGGAAGGCTGTCAAGGAATTCTGTACGGCTAACATTTCTTTTTGGTTGATATGCAGGTGCATCTGTCTCAGGATCCATTTTCCCTGAATGCACTGCCCTGCCAAGTGAGCACCCCATGCACAGTCCGATGTGCCTGTTTGGGTTTGGGCGGCAGGAGGTAGAGAGAAAGGGAGCCCCCTGCTATGGTAGCAGGCCTCTGCCCACCAAAGGAACTCTTGTCTTTATACAAGGAATGATAGGATTCACTGATTTCAGGTCCTGAGAATGTTGACACCATAGGCTTTTTAGATACCATTGTAGTTTCCTCATATGCAGTCTTGCATATGGAATTAGTAGAATGCAAGAGGCCATGAATCCCAGGGCTTGCAGATCGCTGGGTCTTTATGGCCAGTAGTTTGAAGTAGGTTGTCAAATAAATTAGTTTCTCTTGAGTGTGGAAAGCCATCTGGGAAGTTGTGTTCAAGCTTGCTCCCAGGAATACAATCTGTTGGCAGGGTACAAGATGACATTTCTTTTCGTTTATGGTGTACCCAAGTGAGGTTAGAAGTTTCTTTATGAATGCCAGATGTTTCAATAGCAATTCCTGGCTTTCTGCCTGAATCAGACAATCGTCCAAGTATGGATATATTTGAATATTTCTCTGCCTGCAAAATGAATACCCTGGGTGCAGTAGATAAGCCAAAGGGAAGTGCAGAGAATTGATAGTGCATGGAGCCTGTGTAGGCATTTCCTGCAAGATTCCCTTATTGGAATGTGCAGGTAAGCTTTCTTTAAGTCTAAGGCTGCCAACCAGTCATCTTTTTCTAGCATAGCAAGCAGTTGAAGTGTTAGCATTTTGAATTTTGGGATTAACAAAATGGTGCTTAGAGTAGAGAGGTCCAGGATAGGACGTCAGGAGCTGTCTTTTCTGGGTACCAGGAAAAGTCTTGAATAAAAACCTTATCCCCTTTCTTCTGCTGGGACAGGTTAAATAGCCCTGATACTTAGAAGAGAGAGAACATAGTGTAGAGCCTCTTGTCCACTGATTTGGGGGTAGGTCTGGGCCAACCATTTGGGGTTGGTAGGGTGTGGAAGTGGAATCTGTATCCTTGGGAAACTATATTGAAAACCCATTTGTCCTGGGTAATGAGTTCCAAGTTTTTTTGCATGCAGGGCTAGTTTTCCTCCTAAGGGAGCAGGCAGTAGAGCAGGGCTTGGAAGGGTTAAGGTTAAGTCATTGTGCCATTTTTCCATTAGGGGTGTTTTACTACTCCCTGCTTTGGAAGTGGGAGCCCCCCACTGCTTAGGCATGTGCGTAGCCTGAGACTAACCTAGGTGGTCTGCTGTTCCTGGATTTGGACTGAGAAGGCCTGGAAGAGGATGGAAAGGACCAATTCTTTGAAGGCCAATGCCTACTAAATCTGGGAGGTTGTACTTGCAGGAAATCTTTAACCATTTGCATAGATTTAGCTTTTTCCTCCATCTTTTTGAGGACGACTTCTGCTTTGCTGCCAAACAGGCGTCTTGGTTTAAGGGAGCATCTAGTAATTTTGCTTTAACATGAGCTGGCAAGCTTTGCTCCTTAAGCCAAGCATGCCTTTTAAGTACAGACCCAGTGACAACAGCCCTGCAAGATGCTTCTAAAGAATCAAAACCACATTGTAAAGTATGTTTACCCAACTTGTTCTGCAGAATGCATTAAATCCTGTAATACTGTGTTCAGCACAGTCAGGAATCATCATTTTCTGTTTAAATACTCCCATAATATGCTGCTCATACTTTAACATATGAAACTGGCAATTTAAAGCCCTAATGGCCAAAGTAGCAGATATATATACTTTCTTACCCCATCTGTCAAAGGCTCTAGAATCTCTATTAGAAGGCGTAGGGTTTTTGGCAGCAGTAGCCTTAATGCCCTTAGGTCCTTGGGAAATGGTCTCTGGGTCCGCAGTAGGATTGTTGAAGAGGACCTTGTGAGAGTCAGGTACTCTAATACCTGTCAAGTTTTCTGGGAGCTGGAGGTAAAGTGTCTGAGGAAATGCTAGATTTCAAGAAAGCATCATCTACAATGTCCAGAACAGGAGGGATAGCTAAAAGCCTGTGTTGAGGGAGGAGTAAGAATTCACCAAGCCTCTTTTTGGAGCGTAATCCTGGCTTTCCCAGCAGAATTGCTCCCTAAGCATGTGCAAGGTTTCACCAAAAGAAAAATCTTCTGTAGGGGAAGCAGAGTGAATGGAATCCTCTGTATCAGAATCCTCATAGGTAGATAAGGGCAAATCCTGATAATCCAAAGAAAAAGAAATATCAGATTCCTGATCTGAAGAATCAGAAGGAAAATCAGTTCTAGCTCTCTTAGAGGGGGGAGGCTGGCTTTACCTAATTAAGGTAATAAGGTCTTCAGCCATTCTAAGCATTTGTTTAAGGCATATAGGCCTGAGCATGCGGTTTGGACGTCTGTTTTCTAGGCGTGGGTTGAGTTTTAGGTCTGGATGAAGAAGATGTTTTCGGTTTAAAATGCAAGTCTGTAGGCCCGAATGCACCCTCAGAAGCCGGTGCCTGCACAGTGGCTCCGGACCCATCCAAGGTAGAGACATCAGCAGGTTCCATAGTTGTAGCATCACGTGGCATACCTGACTCCGAATGGGTCTCAGTAGAGGCCTGCGAATCTGAAGTAGTGGGTATCACGGGCTGCGAAAGCGACTCACTGAGTACCGGCAGATTGGCGACTAGCTTAAAGGAACCGTCGTAGGCACTTTTCGACCTATGCGGTCTGTCTTTATCCTTACGTTTTTTAGGAATATCGGTAGTCGGATGGCATCCTGAAGCCATTTCTGGATAGTTAAGAGTACCAAAATAATTTGCTGCAAATATAGCCCAACGATGAATAGTTCGGGGGTTGAACAAGGCACAAAACCTACAGCGAGGGACGTCGTGGTCTGGGCCTTAGCAAGGAAAGCAGTAAGAATGAAAATCTTTGAGGTATTTGCTTTCCACAGTTAAGACAATTGTTAACTTTAACTGACATCGGTTAAGAGCAAGAAAAATGATCCCCAACGTGGTACTTCGCTTTTTTGAAGACTTCTGTTCTGAAACTCAAAAACGAAAATTTCAGGAGTCGGCTGACCGGCACTTGCAAAATGCTTCTGCTTCGGGCACCGCACGGCAAAAAAAGACTGATGTAATGGCATCGGCTGCATGTTTTATACCCCGACGACCTGATGTCATGGAAGAAGCGACAGCATCCGATGCAGAAATCCAAGACTCTGGTATTCAGGCTGGCTGAGGGCTACCTGCAGGCAGATAACCCAAATGTGATGATTGCAACAGTGAAACATGAAGAACATCTGCTCTGACAAACCCAGCCCTAGACTGTGAGATGGTGTCAAGCTTGTAATGTTTAGTGAAAGGTGGCTACCTCCAGGATACAGCCAGTGTCTAAGCTTTTAAAGAATGCCCCCGAGGGCAAGACTGCTCCCGTAGAGTGAGCCTTCACTGGAGAAGTAAAGTTCTTACCATTAGTCAGATAGTAAAAGGAAATAGCTTTAGTAAAAGGAAATAGCTTTAGAAGTCCAGTTGGAAATATTTTGCTTGGAAACTGATAGTCTCTTCCCACACAAGGGCTCTGGGTCAAAAGGCATTCAGTCTTTCATACAAGTTTGGTTTTGTCAAGACCGTATCAGAGTTGGCTGTGTACATCCAAGGTGTGCAAGTTTCTCTCGCTGGGACACAGAGGAAGGAAAAAAAAATGGAGGTAGATTAATAGACTGAAAGGGACAACTCATTTACCATCTTTGGCATAATAGCAGGATTAATACTCAAAGAAACCCTGTCTCTATAAAAGACAGCGAAGGGGGAATTGGACATCAGGGCTTGTAACTCGGAGACCCTCCTGGCAGAGGTAATGACCACTAACAAAACAGATTTCTAAATGCAATGCTGCAGGGAAGAGCTTATGCCTTAAAGGAACAGTTTAACCTCTAACTTGGAGGATAATGATAGAGACAGGCAAGATGAGCTTTCACTAGAGTGGGGCAACCCTGCCCTCATCAATTCACACAGATAGCTTGTCCCAACAGTGGCTCTAGGTCCTTTTTATGACACCAGATGGAATTTTTTTTCCATTTGGAAAGGCAGGATTTCCTAGTAGCGGGTTTTCTGGCCTCCTGCAGAACTTTTAGCACATCCTCTGGAAATAGGGTTTTAATCCCTTAGATGCCTATCACCCACAAGGTAAGGTTCAGGGTTGACAGTTGGATGTACTAGGGTCCCCTTGCCCTGTGTCAGTAAATCCATCTTGTGAGGTAACTTGTGATTGCCCCTGGATAGGTACAGGAGAAGGGGGTAACCAGTGCTGCCTTTGCCAAAAGGGAGTCACCAACAAGATTTTTGGCTGTTCCTGCTGAATCTTCAGTAGGAACTTTTGTAGGAGAGGCAAGAGGGGGAATGCATACAGAAACATCCCCTTCCAAGAGAAAGGCAGAGCGTCCACCTTCCAGACCAGGTGATGTGGGACCCTGGCACAAAATTTTGGAAGTTGTCCGTTCATGGAGGAGGCGTACCCCAGTGATGGACTAGGTCCAGAAACACATCCCTGTGCAACATCCATTCATGGGATTGGGTTGGGGACAGGCTTAGAGAGTCTGCTACATTCTGAGCAGAGGGGAGGTAAACTGCCTGAAGGGTAATTAGGTTTTGTCAGGCTAATTTTCAGGAGAGTAGGGATAGTCTGCATAGAACGTAAGACTTCATCCCCCCTGCTTATTGATGTACCAAAGAGCTGTGGCGTTGTCTGTGAACCACCTCAGTACTCCCAGAGCTAGGCTGGTTTTGAAGATTTGAAGAGCATAAACTAGGGCCCTCGTCTCCTTTACACTGATATGTTCCTGTGAATGTTTGGGAGACCAAACATCTCTGACCCTCTAAGCTTGAAGAGTCGCACCCCAACCTGTGTCTGAAGAGTTTGTGAATCCATGGAAGGAAGGGGTGGTTGTAGGGGCAGACCAGTGTTTTTGGTAACTTGTAGGATTCCACCAATCTAGTTCCCTTCTTGTACAAGGAAGGAATGGAATCAAGAACTACAGAGGATGTTATACATCCAAACTGCTCTTAGATACCATTGAAATTTCATGTGTAGTTTAGACAATGGTGGCATGGGGATAGTGGATGCTATAGACCCTAGGAGACATAGGAAGTCCCTGTCTGACAATGACTACGGGAAAAATGCTCTGAAAATAGGAGGTCAGGAACAGTACCTTCTCTGTGGGTAGACAGGCTAACATTTTGACTGTTTGTATCCTGCAGCCCAGAAAAATGTGGTCTTGTGAAGGGGTGAGAGGATTTCTGGTAGTTTATGGTGAACTCTAAGCTGTCTAGAAAGGCAATAATGAAGGAAAGATTTTCCTGAAGTCCTGGGCACTGTGCCCGAATCAAAATGTCATTGAGGTAAGGGGAGGTTTGATTTCCCTGCATTCTGCAAAATGCTATGACAGGAGCCAAGCATTGTATGAAAACCCTTGGTTCCAGAGAGACCAAGGTCAAAGCACAAAACTGAAAATGCAAGGAAGCTACAGAAAAACAAAAATCTTCTAAACTGCGGGTGGATGGACATATGAAGATAAGCATTGTTTATTTCTAAAGACACCATGAATGCTTGGGGTAGAATGACAGGGAGAAGGGAAGGCAAAGTCACCAAACGAAAGGATGGCACTTTTGAAAGGTCCAGGATGCGTCTAAGGGCCATCCTTCCTGGGGACCAAGGACATCCTGGAGTAAATTAAATTACTTTCCCTTGCTGGGAAGTAGGAACCTCTTGGCTAGTCTTCTGAGAGAGCAGATCTGGGATGACCAGAGGAAAGAAGCTCAACTTATCTTTGGGTGGTGGTGGTATGCCTCTGAATGAGGGATATTTTTCCAGACCACGAAATACCATGTCTTGATGATGGAGAGGACTCAAGAGTCCTAGGTGATCTGTTTTCAATCAGCAAGAGATAGATTGAGACAAAGAGGCAGGGGAGTGGAGGGCCCTGCAGGCCAATAGTCACAGGCTACCTGGCTTAGGTTGGGGCTGATAGGACAATTTTGGAGCAGGAATGGCTGGAACAGACATGGAAGAGGCTTGTTTCCTAGATCCTCTCTTACTTTTATAAGAGTACAGGGATGACTTTCTTACAAAGGCAGTCTTAACTGGGTAGTTCCTTTGGAACCGGGCTACTGGAGATACAAGAATATGTTTAAGGTCCTGTAACTCCTTCCCTTTCTTTTGTAAAGTTTTGAAGAGTTCTGCTGCCGAACTACCAAATAAGGCTTTGTTATCTAGGGGTGTGTCCATCAGTTTGGCCTTGAAATCCTCAGCAAAGGTTGCAGCCTGAGCTGAGAGCATCTTCTTAGGACCAACTCAATGGCAGCTGTCCTAGCAAAAGCATCAGCAGTATCATAACTGGACTTGTAGTGCCTAGTCACTTGTGCAGATGAGTTGAGGATGGTTGCCAACTGAGATTTTGCTGGGGGATCTGGGATGTCTGCCAGAAGTTTCCCTGCATCAGCAAGAACAGCTAGGGAGTACTTTGTTATGTGGGTCTAATAATTGCCCAGGAGGCCAAAGTGGCAAATGTGAACCTTTCCCCCCAAAATGTTCCATGACCTTACTCTATTTATCAGAGGGCAACAAGGAAGTGGATGGGACAATTTTAATGCCTTCTCTATAGAAAAAGATATGGTCAGCAGAAGAAGCTTTGTACAGGAACTTGGGAGTCCTCAGGTAGCTTATAGAACCTGTCTGGAACACTTAGGAGCAGGGAGCTGAGAGTCTGGATACTGGGAAACAGCCATGAAGGCATCCAGAAAAGCAGGCAAGACTGGAGGGATTGCAGAAGGAGATGGGGAATCCATCTGCAAGTGGTCATAACACCTCTTCTGTATGTCTGAAACTTGGGAACAATCCCACTTGAAAAAAATCTTTCATTTTGAGAATAGTCTGTCCAAAGGAAATGTCCTCTCCCAGGGGAATCTGTACCATTAGATTCCTCCTCTGGGGAGGTATACCTGGGGGGGGGGGGTTGAGTTATCTGTGTGGAGTAGGCCAAAGACTCCTGTTCTAAAGAGGTGTCAAACAGCAGCCCTTTTAGAGGTAGTTGAAGGAAGGCCTGCATAGGAACAGAAGGAGAAGATTGGCGAAGGGCCATGAAGGCATTAAAGAGGCTTTGTGAAAAAGCTTACCAATCAGGAGACTGCTCTGGTGGAGCAGGAGAAACATGTTTTGGCTTTCTTTTTAGGGGCTTCCATGTGGTGAATGGTGCAAGGGCCAGATGTCAGCCTACATTCGAGAAGATCTGTAAGCACATCCTCATGCACAGTGATTTGTGTGACACCCCAAGGGACTTTGGAGATAACAAGCCTGGGTTCTCCCTTTTCACCCAGGTCGGACACCTGCCCTTCCCTCGCAGATGAGCTGGTGGAATCCTTCTGGGCTTCCTCTGTGGTACTTGCCGAAGGTAGATCCACCACTGCCAGTATGGCCTCCACACCTACATCAGCCTCGGGAAAACCACCGGCAGAGAGGACTCAGCTGAAAGTTTAGGCCGCGATTTCTTGGCCTTTTTCGGCAAGGGTTCGTTCAAATGACCCTGACCCAATGTCACTTCCATCTCCTGTGCTAGGCACGCATTGACCAAAGTCCAAGTGGAAAATATTAGAAATTCTTGTTCCTGTGGAAGAAAGGCCCTTTGCACTGAAGTGTCAAGCTGCTAATTCCAGGGACACAATACTGTGTGACACAGTCAAAAAAAAAAAAAAAAAAGACTTGAATGTTCTTTTGGGATCTCAGCTTGTGTAAGAACTCTCTCATCCAAAGAAGAGATTCTAGACACTTCTGTAAAGATAAGCAAGTAGTCTAAATATAGACTAATGTGGATAGCCTGCAGCCCACAAACTATAACTAGAGACAGATACTTTGTCAACACAAACTCCTGAAAGTCTGAATGAACAGGGATGTGATGAGCATCCTTTAAATCTATATTAGAAGGAAACTTGAATAAGGAAGAGGAGGTAACAGGTTGTGAAGCGACATTGATTTGAGTTTGGGAATTGTTACAAAGTTTAGGAAAGATCCAGAACTGGTCTCCAAGCATGGTCTTTCTTTGGAACCAAGAACATCCTTGAATAAAAACTTTTCCCAAAGTGTGAACAAGGAACTGGTTCTGTCACACCCTGGGACAGCATGTGATGGACAGGTACAAATAGAGTCTGATCTAGTGGATGAGGGATTATCCCCTCGAAAGGATGAACTTCCTCCCACTGCCACCTGTAAACCTAAAGAATGATCCTCAGAACACATTTGTTTGGAACTAACTGTTGCCAAAGAGAAACATGGAGAGATTCAGACTTTCTAGCAGGGAAATAGGGCTGCAAGGATGGGCGGGAAGAGAAAGGCACTGGTACTGTTTTGAAGAGGTTTGCCTGGCTGCATTCCAGGAACCTTGTGGAAGATAAAAATGAGATTTTAAATTCTCCTTTGGATAAATACAGGATAAAGACAGGTTTTGATCCACCTGCTGCACAGGTGATCAAAAAGTGTGATGAAAGGGATAAGTTTATACAGGGAATCTGATTTTTTTTGCCTTCCTTTTCCAAAATTTCTAAGGGATTCTCTTAACTCCTCATACAATTTTGGTAACAGACAGTCACAACAAAATGCAGGTAAACAGACACAAGAAGAAATGGCAAAGGTGTTCCAAAAAGAATTTTGGAACCTCCCAAAACAAAGGACAGTCCAAGTCAGAATTCCTATTTAAGAGGCCTTGCTCTCCCCTCCCACCCAACAGCTGTGATAGAACCATAGTGGCTCTCTCTTGCCTAATTTCTCCAAATCTTTTGGGTTCCTAATACCATGACGGGAATGGACCCCATTCCCAAGTCAAAGTATGTTCATGAAATTGGTATTGCTTCAATCTTTGACATCAGCCAAAAGTGCTCTTCGCAGCACCCACAATGTGCCCAGTAATGACAACTCCTGCAATTGGTACGGGGATACATGGATTGGTAACATATTTAAATACACTTGTAAATTCTTTTTTTACAAGCCCTGTTGCTCCTACAACTATTGGAACTGTCTGGGTATCTTTCTTGCACATTTCTCGTTTCTGCCTGCAGATCCTGTTTTTTTATGACTCTCTCTCTCTGTATGCAAGACACTATAGTCACTGGGTGTGGTGATTTCAATGATCAATGTTACTTTTGTCTTCTTTTCTTGGACCACTATATCTGGTTTCCTAGCATCTATCTTTTGAACTGCTGGTAATGGGTGATCCCATGTGATATAAACGTCATCATTTTCTATGCTACTTTGCGGCTCATGTTTCCAGTGTTTTTCAGCCACTTCGATACCATAATGTTGCACAATCCCCAGTGCAGTCTCACCACATTATTATGCCTTTTAGTATACAGTCATTCTGCCATTAGTGTGTCACAACCAGCAACAAGGTGTGCATTTCCAATTACAAAGCATACAATGTTATGTTGTCCTGTCTCGCCTTCATTCTTGCTGGTTGTGTTTGGAACTGAGCATCAGTTCTGACTTGGCCTTTTACTACAGCTTGAGAGCTTCTACTGGCTTGAAGTTACACCCTACCCCATCATGCCTAGGGAAGATTACGCCGATCTCGTTTGTCACTAAATAAGATCAGGTGCTTCTCACTAGGCTCAGGCTAAGTGGAATAATTTTCTTATACTGTTCTCTTGTTAGCCATTATATAAATATTGTTGTGGTGATTTAGATGCTGTGCTGTTTAGGATTCACCTTTTTCATTAATCCCTCATTTTTTCTGCTTGTTGCTGGCTGTCGTTTTCGCTAGGCCTATAGTTAATTCTCTATCCCGTTTCTATCTAAAATTTAAAGTATTTTTCCTTCTATCTTTCGTTAACCAACCCGTTTGAGTTAGAGGGTTAGTTTTTTCCTTAAGCCCATTTAAATTAGAGGGCTTCCATTTTATTCTTCCCCTTTAAGAGGTTTCGTCGTTTAAGTTGGAGATGTGTCTTCAAGCCAGAGGAGATGGTCTTTTAAATTAGAGACTTCTCCTCTAGCCCCCTTTTCTCCTTCCTGTGTGACTGTTTAAAAAAAGTCAGATATATTTAATCTCTTTTTTTCTAGTCGCTATTAGTAGTTTGACAGCTTTGTGACAGTTGTAGTTTCCTTGACAGGACAATGTCTAAAGACAGGAAATAAATGAAGCAATCAGGCTTCAAGAAGTGTGATTCTTGCTCTCAAAAGATGCCCTTGACCGACAGGCACATTAGCTGCGTGTACTGTTTGGGCACGGTCACTACAAGATTCATCTTCTATTTATCATGGGCATAATTCCAGGGTCTTACTAGAATGAAAAAGTAAGTTGATAGTCAGGGTATGGCTGAAAGTTCCTTTTTCGGAGGTACTAGAAGGGAATCAGACCTCCTCTAAAACTTGAATGAGTAATTGATTAATTGGTGTAGTGAAATGTATTCAATCTGTACCATCCTTAGGAGAAATTATTCCCTGGTAGGCTTGATGCCGAAGTACTAGGATCATAGCAAACCTGGATGGTGACCGTTTCTCCAGTCTTGTTTGTTTTTTTGCATATTCTGTAAGTTGTTCTGGTGGTGGAGTGAGTCTCGGATGGTGGAGACGTACCCAATTCTAATTCAGTGTCCAATTCAGCATCTAACTTTCTTTCCTGTAATGAAATGTGGAGAGAAAGGGATGAAAGATTAGCTGCATCTGATCCTTGGTCCTGCAATGAACTGGGTGACCAACTGACAATGAGGTACGAGAGACTGGAACTTTACTAATTAAAGAAGTCCATTTATATTATGACACTCGTCTGCTGGAAAAATACATCAGCTTAAATTTAACCCTTCGGGGTTTAAGGGTGGACAAGCTTGCAGCCTCTGAGTTTTCGGAAGCTGAGGCAGACTAGCTGGAAGAATGGAAAAACATTTCTTTACAATGCACTTTAGGATGGCTTAAGATGCTAGTTAAACAAAACAATATAGGCTCCACAATCAAGTAAGGGGTTCAATTTTGGAGCTCCAAGAGGAGCTTAAGGTGGAGACAACAGCTGTATTTAATAAGAGAATGAAGGATATTCATGCCAGGGTGGGCAAAGCTGAAGCTGAGATTTTGGAAAGGAAGCGCAGCAAGTTGGACAGAAATGACCGCTATTATAAAAATAATCTCATTTTCCAATGGCAGAGAGAACTTAGGCGAAGCAAGTCCACATTAAAGAATACGGCCGCAAGATCTCGGAGCTCGCGAGAATAGTCATTCTCATCCACTGAAGCAAGTACCAGCATTAATGGCAGAAAGTGCGTTTCGTTTGAGGAGTTGAGCGAGGTAGGTGACCAACAAGCACAGCAGAACACCACCCAACATGTCAGTCCCCAGCAGGCGAGAAACAAGCGCAGTCGGAGACAGAACAGGAAGAAATGAAGGGAATATAGATTTGAGAGCTGGACATTTTGGACTTAATGCTGGCCAGTTTGTACGGGCTTGATTCAATGTGGAGTGTGAATTTGAAAATATCAGGTATGTTATGAATAATTTAAACAATGAGGGTCAAGAAGTGTAAGTGAGTCATGATGAAATGTTTAATGTGATTAATTTATCAGATTTACAAATAGATAGTAGTATGTAAAGTCTTTTAATGACGGGAGTAAAATTTGTACCTACATATTTTCTGACTTTGGCTGATATGTTAGAGGCAGCCTGTTTTGCAGCAAACTGCATTTAGAAGTATTTTTTGCTAAAAAACATGTTAATAATGAGGGTTGTAATGCAGCTTGTGATGTAGAGGATGAAGAACCACTGTTGGATTTATCTTTGCATGAGAATGAATTAGCTGACATTTTTATGTAGGAGTCTGAATCTGAAAATAAGAGAGATGTCACAGGTGGTTTTTCACATAGAACAGGTTATGGGAAATTAACCATTCCTAGAGTCCCTTATGTCAGTTCTTTTAACCCACCCAGAACATTTTCAGTAATAAAATTTGAAAAGGTGTTTTGCAAACAAGTGCAAATGGAATACAAGACGTTTTTTGATAGTTACAAGCCTCATAATTTAAAGAGGAATGAACAGGATGCATTGAGGCAGTTACAACGTTTGAATAAGAATTATGTTTTTTCACAGGCTGACAAGGGGGGCAAATTGGGTAATAATGCCAAGACTTGGATATAATTGCATGGCGGAAAATTTATTACAAGAAGATGGTGTTTATGAACAGGTACGTTGGAATGTTTTCGATGTTTACAATGATTTATTGTTAGATCTGCTGGAAAAGGGAGAAAGACTAGGATTTTTTACCTCTTATGATGTTAAAATGCATACTAAACAACCCAAAATGGCTAGATTTTATGCCATCCCCAAAGTACATAAAGATTTGTTGAATCCTCCCGGTAGGCCCATAGTGTCAGGGGTGGGGGGGTATCCCCAGAATATAGGGATTTTTCTGGATGCACAGTTAAAGGAACATCTGAATAGAGTCCCCTCACACATTAAAAATGGTAAAGAACTATCAGATGCTATGGGAGGCAGGGAATGGAAGGATGATTATTTTTGGGCAAGTGTTGATGTTAAGTTTTTGTATGCTAACATCTCCAATTGTTGGGGTCTGGAAACGGTAGCTATGTTATTGGGGGAATGTCCTAGAACCAATTACATATTATAGCTTCTAGAATTTGCACTAACCCACAACATTTTTATGTTTGAAGAGTCCTATTTCTTACAAAAAAACAGGTACAGCTATGGGTGCATCATATGCCCAGTCATATGCTATTATTTTTATGGTTTTTATTAAGGATAGTTGTATTTACAGGAATACATATTTTGCACAGAATGTGTTAGTTTTCAAACGATATACTGATTTGTTTTTGTATGCAGAGGGGAAACCAGCCCTTTTGATCAGTTTATGTTGAAGTGAACCAGAATCAGTATGGTATCATATTTGTCTTATAAAACTCATTGGGAAAAGATACAATTCCTAGATTTGGAGTTTTTTGTTGATAAGAATAAATTGGTGTCTTTTAGACCATTTTACAAGGAAACCGCAGCTAATAATTTTTTTTTTTGAGTGCAGACAGTATGCATCCAGAATATCTACTTAATTCTCTTCCTTTTGGAGAATTTAAACGCATTGGGGGCAATGTTTATGATAAGACCACATTGGATAAAGAGTTCAATGTTGTTAAATCCAAGTTAGCTAGCAGAGGGTACTCTGGGCAGGTGTTGAAAAATGCTGAAGAGAGCCAGAAGTGAGATTATCCCTTCAAGGACAGTGGGCTATAGGAAAAGTTATGGGTATGAAGGTTCCAAAAAAAGTGTCTGAGGATGATGCATGTTTTGTTAACAAATTTTCCCCTTTTTCAGAAACATTAAAGGCATTGGTATATAGGTTTTGGCCCATCATCCAGCAGGATGAGGAGGTTGGCAATGTCTTCATTGGCAGAGTTGTATTTTCACATAGCAGATTTTATAATTTAAAGGAATTACTTAATGTCAGGGCTGGCTGCAGAGTGGATGAAAAATACAGCAGGCACTTTCAGGTGTGGGAAATGCAAGGTGCGTGACAAAGTTAAAAACATTTCAGGTAGCTTGATTAATGGAAAAAAGTTTAAAGCCTTAGGATCCTACAACTGTAGTAGTAGTAGTGGCGTTGTTTATGCCATTGGATGCCATTGTCAGCCTATAAAATGGTATATAGGTCAAATCAGAAGAATGGTTAAAAGAATTATGGAACACTTGGGGAACGTGAGAAATGCAAGGTTGAATAATCCTGTTGCCCAACATGTTCATGCCATACATAATGGGAATACTAGCAGTCTATTTTTTTACTGTATTAAATAAACCTTATGCAGTACAGGGTATAGAATATGGGTGCATTCTCTTGAGAATGGAAAGTAGGTATATTATTAATTTTGGAATCCTATGGCCCAATAGTCTTAATATAGAGTTGGATTTACATGTACAAGATCAGGTGTTTTGTATGATTTCAAGCAATGCACTATGAATGTTTTTGTATTGTTGGAAAATATTATGTAGTTTCAGTAGATATTGTTTATGCATACATTAGGCAGTGTTACTATTTGATGTTCTGCACTTTAAATTACTGTGACTCATTTGGACAATTAATTATTGTACAACTGAGTAATTGATTAATTGGTGTAGTGAAATGCATTTAATCTATACCATCCTTATGAGAAATTATTCCCTGGAAGGCATGATGCCGAAGTACTAGGAGTATAGTAAACCTGGATGGTGACCGTTTCTTCAGTCTCGTGTGTTTTTTTTTCGCATATTCTGTAAGTTGTTCTGGTGGCGGAGTGTTTTTGCTCCTCAAACTTCTCAATCTCCAAAATCGGACAAGTCTCACAAGAGGGCATCTTCATTGGCTCTAGCTTCCGAGCCATTGAAAAAATAGGCCAAAGACATCTTCGGACCTGAAGGCTTTTGGGCCCAAAAAGACAACTCCTTCGGCTCCACCATTTATTTTGGAACTGACCAGGAGTCATGGTCGGAGCCGTTCCCCAGCTCTGGAGCTGGTCTCCTCAGTTCCACAGTCATTTTACAATCAGTGGCTGGAAGTACCAAGTCCTTGATCCTGTCCTCTCAATCCTCCAGGAGCCTGTCGGACGATGATGTGGGGCGGGTGGTCAAGAGGCTACTACGGACCCCAGCTCTAGCAAAGATTCTTTCGAGTCCAGCCCAAAAGGAAATGGAACAGACAACTGTGACTACCCCTTCTTCGATTCCTCCTCCAAACCAAGTGGCTTTGGATCCGGAGTGCTTGGATGTGATTGTAGTGGAACCATTCGGCCAGAGACCTGCCCCAGGTTCTTCATCCCAGATTTCCGCTCCGACCTCTTTGGTACCATAGTCTGTCAAGGGGTCTGGGAGCAGACACTCCCCCATTGGGTTCAGGGAGGAGAGTCGGGTTGGACTTTTGTTGGATCCGAATCTACCTCTCTGGGCTTCAGCACGAGTGAGCATGGCACCTACATCAGCCTTGGAGTCCACCTCCTTGGTGCGGGGGAAGTTTCCTGGCTCTTCGGAGCCAGAGGCTCCCTTGGATCCAGGTTGTGATGCCTTCAAGGTCACGAGGAGTGTGCTGTCACCACAGACTGCTCCACTCTTGGATCCAAGCACTCTTCCCCAAAAAGTGCCGGTGTCTGCCTACCATACCTAGGTGTGAAGAACAGATGCTCCGGGTGAGACACCCTCTTCTGAAACCTCCCCAAAAGACCCCTCTGGAGAGGTGCCTCAGAAGAGAACTTGTAGGAGGAAACGTCTAGATTCCCCTGAGGAGTCTGTCACTTCGGACACAGACTTAGATGAGTGGGAAAGGTTCCCAAAATCACCCTCTGAGGATGTCTCTTTTGCAAACATCCTAGAAATCCATAAGCAGAGAGTTGGCTGAAAGGCCATTAACGCGTCTGAGGATGGGTCCGTCTACCTGGAGGCATTTGGTTCTCGACCCTCCACCTCTTGGGCGACTCCACCTTTCAACCAGCTCCTTAATGCAGGTCGGTCAAAAGGCATGGGGCTCTCCAGATTCGCTAGAACCCATTCAGAGGAGGCCAAACAAATTTATTACTGCCCCCTTCGATAAGGAGCTTCTGTCAAAAGTGTACCAGTAGAGGCTATAGTGGTGGCAGCAGTCACCAAGAAGGAATTGTCTGAGACTTCCTCATCTGTCCATCCACCAAACAAAGAATCTTGAAAAATGGACAGATATGGAAAGTGTATGTTCTCATCAGCGGCCTTTACACTCTGGTCCATGAACTACTTGATACATTTTACCAAACTGCAGAGGGATCTCCTGAAGAGGTTCTACAGCTGCAGGGGTCTCAGATAAGGTGACCGCTCAGCTTGCTACCTTAAATTCCGTAGTCAACTCCTCTATGCGACTCATATCTTAAGCAGCCAATAGAGAGGGTAGGGAAGCAGGTGCAGTACTCTCCCTAAGGAGGCATTCCTGGATGTACCTATGTGAGTTCGCTGAACCCTTAAAGTCTTCCTTTATAAATGCTCCTTTTGATGGCTCCTCCTTGTTTAGGTCTAAAGTGAAAGACTCTGACCAGATGCGAACAGGAAGGTAAGACTGTCTGCTGTGGGAGTATGTTTTTCTCTTCCTTCCAGACCTTACCCCAAAGGTCAAAAGGGAGGAAAGATATGGTTCCATAAATCCAAAAGAGTTTTACCAGATGCACATGGTGACTATTCCCCCAGGGGCAGAGGGGGAAAAATAATGGAAGATGCTGACCTCATGGCAGAGGGGGTCCGCAAAACCAGGGTGACAGAGGTACGGTCTCTGGTAGGCCTTTCCAGTGCTCCAGAAAGGAGGCCCGCCTGTCCACCTGTGGAGGCAGTTGTGGGCAGATTATCACTGTTCCAAAAAGCCTGGCTAGATATTACACAAGACAAATTGGTACAGACAATAATATCCAGAGGATACAACATACCCTTCTCCTCCCCACCCCCACAACAAAGATCAGTCCAGACATTCCACCCAGTCAGAGGAATCAAGCAACCATAGCAGTTCAAAGGTTGCTAGAGAAAAGAGACTATCAAAATGTCCCTGCAGACCAAATTGGATCTCGAACTTACTCTAGGTTCTTTTTAGTTCCAAAAAAGACAGGGGCTGGAGGCCCATTTTTGATCTCAGCAGACTAAACAAGTCTAACACTGCAATCAATGCTTCCTTTTCTGGGAAAAGACAATTGGATGTGCTCTATAGATCTCCAGGATGCGTACTACCTCATCAAAATGGACAGGCGATCCAGGAGTCACTTACACTTTCAGCTGGGAGCCAGTCATTACCAATTCTGAGCTCTGCCCTTTGGTCTCACTACAGCCCCCACCAAATGCATGACAGTAGTTATGGCTCACTTGAGGCATCTAGGATTCCAAGAGTTTCCATATTTAGACTGGCTCCTGACAGTCACCTCCAAGCATATACTAGTCAAAGCAAGAGACTTTCATTCTTTCATTCACTCCAGCTCTATTCAGTCGCTTATACTCCAGCTCTATTCAGTCGCTTATCGCTTGCTCAGAGGTGACCTTTGCCTAACATACAAGGCCATGTCAAACCCAGATTTGATGAATATGCTTCACCTCAAAAAAAAATCTCATCAGATCCACAAGGAGCCACAAGAGAAGGAGACTTAAACCTCGACAATAATAGCGTGCTGACGGATAGAGGATTCACCACAAGACCCAAAGACTCCTATGCTGTGGAACAAAATCCGCCAGGCAGAGAGGTGGCCTTGTTCAAGAGAAATCTCAAAGAGAAATCTTGAGATGGCAGATATACCCCCAGATATACCCTACCCCAGGGATTACCTCAGGCATTTCTAAGGCAGAGCAACATAAAAATAATAGGTATAGTTCCCCATACAAAGGGGCATGACACAAAAGGATAAAAATCTTTGGGAATGCCCTGCCTAGTATGAACCTATGAACCTATGAACCTATTCATCTGTGCTCTCAACTGGGCATTACAATAAATTTTGAAAAGTCTGCATTGTTGACATCACAGCATATTTCATTTATAGGAGCAGATTTAAACACAAAAGGACATGGTAGCAAAACTTCCTTACAACAGAGTTCAAATGCTACGGTATCAAATTACCTTGTTTTGAGTAAGTAAGAGGGTTAAGGCAAAGTTTTTTTCTAGAGGTACTGGGTATAATGGCAGCAGTGATTACTCTAGTACCCCTTGCACACTTACACAAGAGTCCTTCAGTGGTTACTTTTTGATCAATGGTCCATACAGGAGCTACCCATGTCCCACAAGATTAGATTCCTGCAAGAGGGACCAGAGTTGGTGGCTTCAATCAACCCAGGTACTTCTGGGCAGACAGTTCATCCCTCCACATCCAGTAGCTACAGTGACCACGGATGCTTCCCAGTTAGGGTGGGGGGCATTATCTGGGAAAGACTGTCCAAGGAACCTGGCTGGACAATGAATACCACTTGCACATCAATGTCCTAGAGTTGAGAGCGGTGCTATTGTCATTGCAAGCATTTCAGAACTCCCTTCCACTAGGAACAACTGCAGTCCAGACGGACAATATGTCAGTTGTGTGGTATACAAACAAACAAGGCGGAACCAGATCCTACCCATGTTGAGAGGCTCAGAGTATGGCAGTGGGCAGTCACCTCCCAACGTTTTCTGATAGCAATGCACATCCAGAGGAGATCCAACGTAATAGCGGACAAATTGAGCAGAGCTATTCTAATGCCTCATGAGTGGTCCCTGAAACAGGAAACTGTGAATCAGATTTTTCGCAGGTGGGTCCACCCTTGCTGCGACCTCTTTCCACATCCATGAATGCTAGATACAGCAACTACTTTGCCCTGATCCCCCACAGGCGGAGTCACCAAAGGATGCACTTGTACATGATTGGCCCCCGGGCGTTCTTCATGCTTTTCCACCTTTCTCTTTAATCCCCCAAGTTCTACAGAAAGCCAAGTTATTGGGATGCAGGTTAATACACATCACTCCGTATTGATGTTGTCAAATTTGGTTCCCCTTCCTTTGGTCCCATCTACAAGAGCAGCCCTGGATTCTGGACCTAGTACCAGACCTTCTGACTCATCCGTCAGGGACTCCATCCCTCAATCCAAACCCTCAAACTGATAGTTTGGCTGCTCCGCTTCCAATCTTATCCAGACTTCCAGATGAATCCCCTGCTGTAAAACACATTCTGGCCTTAATCTCATTAAACCACAACTAGGAAACTCTATGCGAGCAAGTGGAAAAGGTTGTCTTGTTGGGCCTCTGCCAATCACATTGACCCTTTCATGGCCCCTGTAGCTTGCAGTTTAGATTTCTTACCAAAACTTTTTAATGAAGGAGCAGCAGCAGCCACCATTCAAGTTCAACTATCTGCCATATCGAAGCATCACATTGGTGATTTAAGTTAAAAAAAATTA
This sequence comes from Protopterus annectens, assembly GCF_019279795.1. Lineage (NCBI taxonomy): Eukaryota > Metazoa > Chordata > Ceratodontiformes > Protopteridae > Protopterus > Protopterus annectens. The sequence continues at coordinate 20,127,622 of NC_056742.1, read as the reverse complement.
TTTCTCAAACTATGCAAGGCCTTTTGGACAGATACGTTTTTGTTAAGGCCTCCAATAAGAGAACCACCTCCTCCTTGGGACCTCAGCTTGGTACGGTCTACTTTGATCCTTCCGCCATATGAACCAGCTTTTTCCCATCATCTAAAATTTCTAACCTGGAAAACGGTCTTTTTGGTAGCCATCACTTCAGCTAGGAGGGTATTAGAACTTCAAGCACTATCCATATGCCCCCCTTACTTAGTTTTATATAAAGACAGAGTCTCCTTTAGAACTAATCCTTCATTCCTTCCCAAAGTTTGTTCTGAAACTAACTTAAATCAATCCATTGATCTGCCTGTCTTCTTCCCTAATCATGGCAACAAGGCAGAATACAAACTTTACCAGTTGGATGTACACAGGCAGTTGCGCTTCTACTTGCACAGAACAAAAGTCAGAAAATCTGACCAATTATTCGTGTCCTTTTCAGACAAAAAGAACAGTGCCCAGATATCTAAACTGCTATATCTAAACTATCTAAACCCAGCTATTTAAATTGCCTCCACCCTACTTAATTTCCTTTCCAAGTCTATAGTCTAGGGGTCCCTTCTTCCCATACTTCAACTCTTTACAATCTCCCATAGTCATATACCTATGACCTTATACAAGCTCCCTATAACTCCATTAACTTTACTCTCTCTAACCTACCAACAATTATTACAGTTATGCTCATATGACTCAACTATGTATATACTGTAAATAATGTGAATAGATTTCTCCTTCAAAAAGGTGCATGTTAAGCAAGCATATCTAGAATTCCTCTCTTTATATATGTAACTGACTTCCACACTCAATCACTTCAGTGCCATTGCTCAAAGGAAACTGTATAACCCTTAACCTCTCTCTATGAATTTTGCTAACTATGCTTGTGAATATTCTAATTTTTTTAACTCTCTTTACAATTTTATCTTGTATACTCCTGTATTTTATTGTAACTGAATCTGTACAATACTTTCTTGGCGCTTTTCGCCCCGGGCCTCCACTGAAAACGGGTCATGTTGGCCCAGTGGACTTCCCCGGTTACCAAACTGGAAATAATTAAATAAAATAAATATCTAAAGTCACTATAAAAATGGCTTACAGATACTATTACATTCTCGTATACCTTTCAGAATAGACTGCCTGGAAAAATAAAAGGTCACTCGAGCTATTTAAACTTCGGCGGCTTTTCAAGCTAGGTTGCCCATGAATTCAATTTGTGCTATAGCAACGTGTGTAAAACCTCATTATCACTCATTACAAAGTAGATGTGGCGTCCTGGAACAGGGCTTCTTTTGGGTCCACCGTTCTGAAGAGTTTGTTCCCTTGAGCCACCCAAGAAAAAAGGTGCTAGGAATGCTGTCCCAACCAGCAAGGACAACATAAAAGTTATGTACTCACCATAACGTTCCATGTTTGCTGTCCATCTCGCATCCCATCCTCCTTCCTCCATCCTTCTCTCCTGGAGGATCGAGAGGTCTTTATTAGATGTGAAATTCATGTTCTCGGATTCCCTTTTGTCTTGCACAGTATACATGTCTGTAAATATACCTGGAATGTATGTCTATGACTTCTATTTTATTTAATAATTGCAAACAAGATCTGGGTAATCTTCCCTAGGCATGATGGGATAGGGTGTAGCCTCGAGCCAGTGGAAGCTCTCGAGTAAAAGGATGTCGGAACCGATGATCCGTTCTGAACCCAACCAGCAAGAATGAAGGCGAGATAGACAACAAACATGGAATGTTATGGTGAGTACATAACTTCTTTTTTGTCCGTTTCTCCCACATGTTCAATGGACTTTGTAAACCAGCGTGTACGTAGTCAACTTTCTTGGGCTGTCAATATTAACCTTTCATTTCTTGGTTTGAATTCACCTCTCCTTAACCATTCCTGCATTTGTTCTTGATCAACATGAGGCTCTTCTAGAACATTTCTATATTTGCAACTATATTTATGTTTTTTCCACATTTTGTACCTTCTCATCTGGTCCTTCACCTTATATTCTCTCCTTTCTTTTTTGGCACATTATTTTATTTACTTCTGGCTGGATTTCCATTCCTGCTTGATGTTGATATGCTTCGGCTAAATTAAGCAGAGAAGTCATCTTAAATTTATTCTCCTTGTGTTTCAAAACTTTCACTACATTTGGATCTTGTGAGGTCAATAGATGTGTGGAGTCCCACAATTGCAGATCGATATATGTAATCAATTTAAAGGAAGCCCATCCCTCCTTCGGAACGGGGAATATATACTCTTGGTATACACGGATTTTTATAAATCATTTGGTGAGCATGAAGCATCTTTCTTGTTTTAATATCTAATCTATCCAACACTTTCTGGGGCCAGACTATCACTCCATAACTGCACATTAGGACAGGAAGAGCAAATTCATTTATAGCTTGGATCTTGTTCAAAGATGTCAATGCTGTTCTCAGGATTAATTTAGGTCTTCTAAAGTATGCCTTACTGAGTTTTATTTGCATTTGTTCGTGTTTTATTGCTGATCATCATCAGTTCCCAAGTATTTATACACTTCCTGTTGCTCAAGTTCTCACATTCGTGTCCCAAACTGACATTTTCCTGGTGCTGCAGTTTTCCTGCTTTAAAGGTTGCTTCTGCACATTTATCAAGACCAAATGACATTCTATCATCTGAAAAAGTTTTGACAACCTGCAGCTTGTGCTTTCAGTTCCTCATCTGATGAGATATACAGTTTTAAATCATCAACAAAGAGAAGATGAGAAGTCCTTTGACTTTGTTTTCTAGGAGCCAAATTGGAGCAAAGGCCTAAGCTGTAGTAAACAGCTTAATGGATTAATGGCAAGGCAGAATAGCAATGGTAACTAGAGAGTCATCCTGGAATATCCCCCTTTGAATTTTTATCCCTGGGATAATAATCTGTCATTTATCATGGCTTAATTGCAAAGTAGTTGCCACGGTTTCATGGCTACTGTAATGTAGTCAATCAGTGTAGGGTGTATCTTGTACATTAAGCACTCTTATCCATTAATGTGGGATACTATCAAATGCTTTTTTGTAGTCAACCATGCCATTCTTAGATTCTTCCACTTTTTACAGTTCTCCACTATAAAACTTTAACAAATGATCTTTTGTTCCATATGACTTTTATTGCCCTTTTGTTCTACTGCTATAATGGAGTTTTCTTCGAAATGACTATAAATACTGTTGGTGTCAATTCCTATGTATAGTTTATATGTAGTCGGAAGGCAAGTTATTGGTCTATAATTTTTAGGGTAGCTTGCAGGTTCACTCTTAAGTAAGAGCATTGTTTTGCCTGTTAGCCAGTGTGGTGTCTGTTCGGGGTGTGCATATAAATACTTCTTACTCATAGCTAAATCCTAATGCAAAGATGCTAATACTTTTAACCAAAAGTTAGGTACTGCATCTGGGGCTGGGGTTTTCCAGTTAGAGGCTTTTCTCAACTTTGTTTCAATCTCTCTGGCTGTTATTTCAACCCATTTCATATCCTGTACCTTTAAACTTTATTTTACTTCTATCCATTTAGCATCTCTATGTTCCACAGGATCTTCATAGATACTTCTCCAAATTGTATCTACTTCCTCTTTTTGGTGGTCTTTCAATTCCTTTTACCTTATTTCCCAATTCTCTATAAAACTTTTTTGGATCATCAATAAATTGCTTATTTTGTACTTTTCCCTTATATTTATCTGTGCTTCTTCTAAGTTTCCACCTGTGATGAAATTTTTAGTTTATTTGCAATAGTACACGATAAATCCTGGTCTGTTCTAATACTGTGCATTGCTTTAATCACATCTATCTTTCTTAGTATTTTTGTTGATCTATTCCCTCTTCTATAATATTCTAATAGTGACACTTCTTGTCTTAGAGGATGCTCCAATAGCCACAGAAAGTGGCTAACCCCCTCGCTACAGTGGCTATAGGTACTACACCAGATCCAGGATAAAAATGATTGGTCTGAGGAACAACTAATGGCCACAGCAGTCACCCACCTGTGGCTGAGGCAAATTGATAGCTTGATGTGGTAGACAATGCTGTTTGCTTAACTTTCTTTGTGGCCTAAAGTAGGACAGACTGTGGGACTGACCATTTGTTACAAACACACGCCGAAAATGCCTCTTTCCCTGTGAAAATAAGCAGCAAAAGCCAGTAAAAAGTTATGTCTTACCATGACACATGACTTTCCATCTGTGTTGTCGATCTTCACTAATCCTTGACTGTGGACTTGGTTCCAAGTTTAGGAATAGACTCAGCCGTATTTCTGCTCGTGCCTTCCAAACTCTCGAGCTAGGCTTTACCCATAATGCTCCTCTCAAAATGACCTCAGATCAAGTTTGCCCAAAAAGGTGGCAGACATTTAGTAAATAAGTAATAATAATCATAACAATCATAACAATCAGACCAGATGTCTCTCTCTAATATGAAGCCAGTTCTGGAAAAATTCGATCCACTAAGGAGTCTCAGGCTGGGGGAAGGAGGGGGGGGTGTCAAGGATTAGAGAAGATAGACAACGCAGCTGGAACATTATGGTAAGACATGACTACTTTATCTGATGTTATCAATCTTCACATAATCCTTGACAGAGTCCCTTGCTACCTGAATCTTGGGAGATCTCACAGTGGAATATTCTTAAGCACCATCGAACCAAATGATGCTCGTCCCATAGACATCTGATCCAATTTGTAATGAATCAAAGTACGAGGAGAAAACAAGAGTGGCTGCTGCACAAATATAATCTAAAGAAGCTCAGGCATGAAAAACTGCAGAAGTTGCCACCGCTCTAGCTGAGTGGGCTTTTACTGGATGTGAAAGGCAAATCCCTTTTGATTGGCAGATAAATGTGATACAATCTTTAAGCCATTTTGCCAAAGTAATCTTAGAAACTGGGTTACCTAGAGAAAGTGAGGAAAAGGCAACATACAGTTGGTCAGATTTTCTGAAATCCTTCATTCTGCGGAGATAAAAAAAACATAGCCGTCTGTGGACATTAATAAATTAAGAAAATACTCCCCTTTATTAGAAAAATTAGGGAAAAAGACCAGTAGAAGTGTCTGACTGATATCAGATTCTGAGACTACCTTCATTAAAAAGGATGGATTAGTCCTAAGGGGGAGACTGTCTTTGCGAAATATTATGCAAGGTGGTTTTGCAGGACAAGGCCTGAAATTCAAATACTCTTCTGGCAGATATAACAGCCACCAAAAATAAAGATTTCCAAGACAAAAACTAAGCAACAAATAGCTGATGGTTCAAAAGGTGAAAGTAAGGGACTGAAGAACTAGTGTTAGATCCCAAAGAGGAATGGGTTCTTTAAATGGAGGTCTTAACATTAGGACCCCCCTCAAAAAGGCTTTACAAAGTGTGTGAGACATAACGGATGATCCATCAAACCCCATATTGAAGTTAAAGATTGCCGGTAAATGGACTTTAATTGTTGAAGAACCAGATTGAAAAAGGTTAGCTAAAAAATTCAAAACTTTATGAACAGGGGTCGAATAAAGATCAAGTTCGTTCATAAGGGCCCAAGACACAAATTCTTCACATTTACTCTGATACATTTTCCTAGTTGAAGGCAAGATTTGACAGACATAGGAGAGGAAAGTGAAGGATGCCTGGCAATCATGGGAATTGGAGAAGCCATACCATGAGCTTGAGGTGGTGGAGGTTCATATGAACCATGCCGTCCAGATGAGACAGCAGATCTGGAGCTGGGTCCAGTTATCCATGGTTTCCGAAGAAGAGGAGGACAAAGGAAGGGAAACCAAACTTGTCGAAGCCAAAAAGGGGCAAAAAGGATTACTGAGTTCTTCAATCTCTTGGCTTTCATTAGAAACTGGAATATCAGAGGAGTGGGGGGAAAGGCATAGAGAAGGCCGGGGGGGCCAATCGTGGAGAACAGCGTCTCTGGGCGACTCCCCCAGATGGGGAGTTAGGGCAAAGTAACTGCTGTACTTGTTGTTTAGAGGGGAAGCAAAATGATCGCAGCAACGTTGGCCCCAGTGACAAAAGAACGCCTTCGCCACCACAGGATTGAGAGCTCACTCATGAGGCACAGGAATGGTTCTGCTCAGTTTGTCTGCTATCACATTGGAGCTCCTTGGAATGTGAGCTGCTGTGAGAAAGCGGTTGGACGAAATTACCCATTACCAAACTCAGAGCTTCTCGACACAATGGGTACGATCTGGTTCCACCTGTTTGACGTTCCAGTCTACGGACGCTGTCCATCTCAATTGCTACTGTTCCTAGACTAATGGCATCCTGAAGTGCTTGCAATGCTAATAGGACTGCTCTCATCTCTAAAATGCTTAAGTGCAAGTTGGCCACTCCAGGTGGGACCACTTGCCTTGGACTGTCCTTCCCAGATAATGCCCCCTCCACCCTATCTGGGAAGCATCCATGGTCACTATGGCTTGGGATTGTGGAAGGATGAATGGTTGGCCCAAAAGAATCTCGTGGAATGGATAGGCCATGAAAGATCTTGTTTCCAGCGATTGGTAATAAAGATGTGGTGAGACACTGATCAGATACCACTTGGAAGCTAGTAACAATTGTAAAATTCGCATGGGATATCTTGCTAAGGGAACAAGAGTGATTGAGGCTGCCATCGAGCCTAATGCTTGTAGGACTAATCTAGCTGTAACACTTATGGTCTGGATAATTTGACTGACCTGAGATCTGTTCCTTTGTCGTCTTTCCAGTGAAAATGAAGCAATTCCTGCAACAGATTCCAACAGGGCTCCGATGAATTCTAGTTGTTGAGGGCATTTATTGTGATGCCTAGAGATGCAGAGATCCAGTGTGTAAATCTCTTGCCCGTTCCGAAGCCTGATGGTAGCGGTTAGGAGCCAGACATCTAGGCACAGAAAAACACAAAATTCTTGCAGTCTGAGATGAGCTACTACCACTGCCATGCATTTGGGGAACACCCTGGAGGCTGAGGCGAGTCCAAATGGCAGTGCTCTGAATTGGAAATCTCCCAGCTGGAAGCGCAGGAACCTCCTGGAGCGTTTGTACATTTGTATGTGGTAATACGCGTCCTGGAGATCTACAGAGAACATCCAATCATTTTTTCCAAGAATAGAAATATTGACTGTACCGAGACAATCCAAACAGCCTTGTTGAACTGACCGAGATCCAAAATGGGTCTCCAGTCCTCTGTTTTTAGTGCGCACTAAAAAGAACCTTGGGTAAAACCAGATTCTTATTTGGTCTGGTGGGACTTTTTGGATGGCTCTTTTGTCGAGTAGTTTTTGAATTTCTGCTACTGCTGCTTCCCTGCGACTGGGTGGAACATCCGGATGTCTTTTTTGGGGTTTTGGATTTATGGAAAGTGGGATTTTGTAACCTCCAGATCTGATTCCCTGCACCCATTTGTCCAAAGTTATCAGTTGTCAGGTGGGTCGGTGCAGGGATGGTCATTTCCTGACTGCCTCCAGAGGGTGGCAATCGGGCCTCCTTTTAGGGGGTGCTGGTAGAAGCACCAGAGAAAGACTCTCTGGACGTCTGGTTCTGCAGTCCGCTTCTGCCTCTGAGGCAGCATCTTCAATTACTTCTCCCTCTGCCCTGGGGAAGTCTTTGCCATGTGAATCCTGGAAAGACCCTTGGGATTTTTTAAATCATACTCTTCCACTTCTCTGGTTCCTACAGTAAGGCCGCCGAGGAGTGGAGACACATGCCTACGGCAGAGTCTTCCCATCTTTTTCACATCTGGCCAGAGTGTCTTTAACCTTGGGACCAAAAAGGGATGATCCGTCAAATGAAGCATTGATGAATGACGCTTTGAATGGCTCCGCAAAATCACAAGCGCATCCAGGAGTGCTTTCTAATGGCTATGGGTGGACCCACTGCTCTTGTCATCCCTTCAGCTGTGTGAGCAATCAGCCTGGACGAGCTAGAAATTGCTTCAAGGGTGGCGAGCTGAAAAGCAACTTTGTCCCTTACTCCTTCAGTTACTGCTCCTGAGGGTATCAGAGAACTCTGAGTAGATCCCTGTGCAACCTTGTGAAGTGTGCCGTGTAGTTCCAGGACCTAAGAGCATAGGTCAATGAAGCGTAAATGTGCTTCCCAAACCTATCCATAGTCCTAGACGCCTTGTTAGGAGGATAGATAGTCTGACTTTCCTTGATAAGTTTCTTCTTTGTGGCTGCTGCAATCACCATGGTGTCTATTGGTATGCATTTTGACAAATGTTGCTCTTCCTTGGGGGCTGAATCAGGTCTCTTGGGGATTGGTTCAATGGAGTCAGGCATTCCATGCCTACTGAGCAATCAGCTTAATGAGATTGTCAGTGGGTGGAGAGATCCAAGAGGTAGAAGGTTGGACATGAAAAGCCAAACTCCTCAGAGAAAAGTTGGATGGAAGACCAGCTACCACTGTTTCAGAATCTTTAGGATGTCCCCGAAGGATACATTATCAGGGGGTGACCTGGGGGAACCTTCCCCTTCATCAAAGTAGGTATCTTTAGTGGAGGACTCCTCCGGGGAGTCTAAGCGCTTCCTCCTGCACAGTTTCTTGGCAGGTACTTCCTTGGAGGGGGGGGGGGTGTTCTGTGGAAGTGTCCGAAGAGGAAACCACCAAGGTGGGTCTTTCCTGGGACTTTTGTACCCTCTGTCCCAGAGAAGAGACTGATGGAAGCTCAGGTCAAGAAGATGTGGAAGACTGTCCTGACAGGGATGGTAGAGAGAGTCCCCGTTGGACAAGGCCTTCTCCATGATTCGGAGGGCCACGCCACCCCCCCCCCCTGTAGAGGGATGGGAGCCTGGAACCGAAAGAGATTCCTGCATCGAGGAGCTGACCCCTGAAACCAAAGCCTTGGTCGATCCTATGAAAGCTGAAGCACTGAGTGTCAAGGATGGCTCGGAAATTAAAGTCGATCCATACACCTCGGAACCAGCCAGGAGTCTGAACCCCAGAAGGCCTCCGGTGCCGAAGATCCAGAGGAACTAAAGGCAATTCTCTGTTATGGAGAAGCTACCGGAACAGAGTCAATGCTAGGAATGTCAGAATTGAGGGCTCCAATGGCTCAGAGTAGGAGGGGGAAGAAAGTACAGTTTTGTACCTACCATAAATGTAGATGTTAGAGTGTTCACCCTGCTGCAGTCATCACACTTGGGTTATCCTGCTGTCAGGCAGTCCCGCAGTCGGCCCGAATTCCAAAGTCTTTATATATATATATATATATATATATATATATATATATATATATATATATATATATAAAATAAAACAAAACCCTAAGGTACAAGCAAATACACCACAGAGGTAGAATAGGATAAAGTGGTAGAGATAAGTTCAGCTAGTTCAGAGGGGATGGAGGGAGGGTAACCTGGACTGCAGCAGGGTGAATACTCGAACATCTACATTTATGGTAGGTACAAATCTGTACTATGTTCATCGTGTTACCCTGCTGCAGTCATCACACTTGGGTTGAATCCCAAAGCTAAGGAGGGGAGGTGGAGTCAAACAGGGTTAGAAGAAGCTAGTAGGCCCTGCAAAACTGCAGTGGCAAAACCAGCTCTAGTCTTAGAGTAAAGAGGTAAGTGATGGTGTTTGGTGAAAGTGTGCACTGAACTCCAAGTAGCAGCTTCCAGAATATCCTTGGTTGGCACTCCCCTGAGAAAGGCTGCTGATTTATGGGACCTAATGTTAAGCAGGTACTGGTTTTCCATGATGTGTGTAGCAGAAACATATGCAATTGCCCTATCCATTTAGAAATGGTCTGTTTTGAGATAGCTTTTCCTTGTGATCCTGTAGCATAGGCTACAAAGAGCTGGTCAGTTTTTCCTGAAAGCCTTAGTTTTATCCAAGTAGTAATGTAATTGCCTGTGAATGTCCAAAGAGTGCAGGAGTCTTTCTCCTGTGTTCTGGGGATTTGGGAAGAAGGTGGGCAAGTGAATGGTTTTGGTTTAGGGCCACACTGGATACCACCTTTGGCATAAAGGAAGGATTAGTTCATAGAAAAACTCTGTCTTGATGAAAAATGAGGTAAGGTTCCACTGCCATTAGTGCCTGTAGCTCTGAGACTCTTCTAGCTGAGGTTATTGCTAGTAGTAGGGCAGTTTTCCATGAAAGAAATTTTAAATCAGTTGAAAAAGCTGGTTCAAAGGGCGGCAGTGTAAGCTTTTCCAGGACAAAGTTGAGATCCCAAGTAGGTGTTGGAGCTCTCCTTGGCGGTCTTAAGTTCTTAGCCCCTCTGAGGTACTGTCTAAAGAGTGGATGTGAAAATAAAGGAGGATCCGTGCTGTAATGAGCTGAAATTGCTGAGGCGTGGATCTTAATAGATGAAAAGGAAAGTCCTTTGTGTAACATCTCAGTTAAATATTGTAGAATCTGAGGAATGTTCGGCTCCAGGGGATTTAGGCCTTTAGCCTGGTTCCAGGCGCAAAATCTTTTCCATTTGTCTGAATAGGTTTTCCTGGTGCTGGGCCTCCTGGCCTCCAGAATGACATCCATAACAGCTTTGGATAAAGGTGTTGGCTGGTTGTTTAGGTAATTTGCCATGCAGCCAGGTTTAAAGTCTTGAGCTGGCTGTGTAGAATCAGATGGTCTCGCTGGGTGAGCAGGTGAGGAATTTGTGGCAAAATGCATGGTGGGCCCTGGGCCATGGTCCTTAAAATCGGATACCAATGTTGGCGTGGCCAGTCTGGTGCAACAAGAATCATTTGTGGCCTCTCTAATCTGACTTTCAGCAGTACCTTTGCTAGAAGAGGCAGTGGAGGGAAGGCATACTCTGTTAATGTTTTCCAACTGAATGAGAGGGCGTCCACTTTCCAAGCTAGTGGATGGAAGTTCCTTTTGCAAAATTTTTGAAGTTGGTGGTTGTGGGGGCTTCGAACAGATCTATGTCTGGGTGTCCCCATTTTTGAGCTATAGTTGCAAATACTTGTGGATCTAGTTTCCATTCGTGTGGATCCATGATGTTTCTGCTTAGGTCGTCTGCCAATGTGTTTTTCTTTCCTGGCATGAATTGTGCTTGTAATTGAACCTGGTAAGACAATGCAGTATTCCACAAGGTCATTGCTTGCCTGCATAGAGGGCAGGAATGTGTGCCCCCTTGCTTATGTACCACATAACTGTGGTGTTGTCTGTCCTTAGTAGTTGTCCTGGGTGTAGAAGGTCCTTGAAAGCTGTTAGGGCATTCTGCACTGCTAGCATTTCTCTTTGATTGATATGCAGGTGTCTCTGATCTGTAGTCCATTTGCCCTGAATGCACTGTCCTTCCATGTGTGCTCATCAGGCATAGTCCGATGCATCCGTTGTCATAGTTTGCCTGGCTGTGTGTAAGGTGAAAGGCTGACCCTTGTTGAGGTGACATGCCTGTGCCCACCATAGAAAACTCCTGTTGAAGGCAGGGAATGAGTGGAATCATTGTTTCCAAGCTGTGGCTGTGCTGAGTCCATACACTTTTCAGGTACCATTGTAATTTCTTCATATGCAGTTTTGCAAATGGTGTTAGTAGTATGCAAGATGCCATGAATCCCAAGGCCTGCAGAATTTTTCTTGCAGGGAGTTGGGTCTTTGTTGCCATTATTTTGAAATATTGAAACAGCTGTCGTTGTTTGTCTGGCATGAGATAAGCCATCTGGGCCGTTGTATTCAAGCTGGCACCCAGGAATATTATGTTTTGTGAGGGCACTAGTTTTGATTTCTTTTCGTTTACTGTGTACCCTAGGCAACTTAGGTGTTTGACAAATGCCAGATGCTGTAAAAGAATGTCCTTGCTTTCTGCTTGAATAAGACAGTCGTCCAGGTATGGGTATATTTGAATTCCTCTGTCTGCAGTATGCAATTACTGGTGCCAGGCATTTTGTGAAGGCCCTGGGCGCAGTAGATGAGCCAAAGGGCAGTGCAGAGAATTGATAATGCATTGAACTTGCAATGAAGTGGAGGTATCTTCTGTAATTTTGTCTGATAGGGACATGCAGGTATGCCTCCTTGAGGTCCAAAGTGACAAGCCAAGCATTCTTGCCCAGTATGGGAAGAAGCTGCTGTAGTGTTAGCATCTTGAATTTTGGCACTTGCAGATAGGTGTTCAGAATTGAAAGATCCAGAATTGGTCTCCATGCTTTGTTCTTTCTTGGAACTAAGAATAGTCTTGAGTAAAATCCTTGTCCTTGCTCCTGTGAAGGTACCTGTTGAATGGCTCTCATGTTCATGAGAGCTGCAATTAGTTTTTGTGTCTCTGCCCATTGATTTGGTGGCAGGTTTGGAATTCGATTGATCCTTGGTAAGGTATGAAAGTGGAATCTGTATCCTTGAGAGACCGTGTTTTTAACCCATTTGTCTTTTGTGATGATGTGCCAGTTGTCTGGAAAAAATGCTAGTTTTCCTCCCAACGGTGTTGCCAGGACAGATTTGCTTGGTAGTTTGAGGATAGAGTCAGTGTGTCTGCCTTCTGCTAGCTTGGGGCCTGTCTTCTCCTCCTTTCTGGGTAGCAGAACCCCATTGGCGAGGTTTGTAAGGGCCCTGTGACTGACCTCTGCCCCTTGGGTGTCTGTATTTGCCCCTCTGTGATCTGTCTGAAGCTGGAAAGGACCAATTTTTTGTTGGCCAAGTTTTGCTGAAGCAAGGGGGCTGTACTTGCAAGAAATCCTTGACAGTTTGCATAGATTTAGCCTTATCCTCCATTTTCTTTAAAACCTCTTCTGCTTTGACACCAAATACTACATCTTGTTGTAAAGGTGCCTCTAATAATTTTGCTTTAACATGGTCAGGGAGGGTTTGCTCTTTTAACCAAGCATGTCTACGAATGACAGCCAGTAACGGCTGCTCTACAGGAAGCAGCCAATGAATCAAATCCGCATTGTAAAGTATGCTTGCCTACCTGTTCAGCTGCATGCAACAGATCCTGCATTTCCTTGAATTCAGGCTGTTTTGAATGTGTGCTCATTTTTTGTTTGAACTGAGACATCAGGAATTGTTGATATTTCAACATGTGAAACTGGCAATTTAATGCTCTCATAGCCAGAGTTGCAGGTGTACATTTTCTTTCCCCATCTATCTAGGGCTCTGGAATCTCTTCCAGAGGGCACAGGATTTTTAGCCATAGAAGCATTTGCTCCCTTAGGAGCCTGGGAAATTGTTTCTGGGTCAGCTATAGGGCTTTTATAAAGGAATTTGTGAGGGTCAGGTACTCTGTAGTATCTGTCTGGTTTGGCTGGAGCAGGAGGTAGAGAGCCTGGATTTAAACTAGACTCCAAGTAGACATCATCCAGAATATCTGAAACGGGAGGGATAGCAAGAGGTCTGTGCTGGGGTAATAAAAGGAATTCTCGGAGCCTTTTCTTAGAATCTGAGTAATCCTGGCCTTCCCAGTGGAAATATCCCCTCATGGTATGTAATGTTTCCCCAAAGGAATAGTCTTTCAGGGGGAGATGCTGAGGGAATAGAGTCTTCAGCATCAGAATCCTCATAAGGTGGAAAAGTGTAATCCTGTTCCTCAGAAGAATCTGAGGAGAGAGAAACCTGGTCAGAGGATGCATAATCCTCCTCTTGTCTTGGTCTTTTATCAGGAGGGGGATGGGAACCCCTGATAAGGGTAATTAAATCTTCAGCCATCTTAAGCATCTGTTTCTTAGGCATGGGGCCTTGACCTGTAGACTGATGAACAGTTTTCTTAGGCTTTAAAGGAGTTTTAAGCTTAGCATAAGATTTAATGGTGAGTGTAGTCAGTCTGAAGACACCTTCTGCAACCGAAGGTGTTTCCTCTGCACCAGTGTCTAATTCTGCTCCGGTTTCGGTAGATGGTTGCATCGGCCTAGTAGACTCCGCTTGGGATTCGGCAGCTGTCTGGGGTTCCAGCTCTGTGGAAGTCAAGGGCTGCGTAGGCACCTCACTGAAAACCGGAGAACCGGCGACAGGCCCAGCTGAGGCCTCGGGGTCTGGCTTATTCCTAGGATGCCTGTCCTTATCCTTGCGTTTTTTTATGAATTGCGGTCGTTGGCTGCTCTGACGGCATGATATAATTAAATTTCCTACCAAAGTAATGCCGTGCGAAGTCAAAACAGCATTTAATAGTGCGTTTATTAAACCTAGCGCAAAACCGACAACCTGTGACGTCGTGGTCTGGGCCTAGGCAAGGAATACAATAGGAATGAAGTCCTTATGAGGTATTTACTTCCCACAAGAAATGCAATTAACTTTTTCTGACATTGGACTGAGGCAAGAAAATGTACTCCAATGGGGTACTTAGCTTTATTGAAGACTTCGGACTGAAATTCAAATCGAAAATCTCAGGTGTCGGCCGACCGGCACTTGCGAACTGCTTCTGCTTCGGGCACCGCGCGGCAAGAAAGACTGAAGAAAATGGCGTTGGATGCCTCATATACCCCAGGTGCACTGATGTCAGGGAAGAAGCAACAGCAACCGACGCCGGACCAAGACTTTGGAATTCGGGCCAACTGCGGGACCAAGTGTGATGACTGCAGCAGGGTAACATGAACATCTGATGGTTTCATAGTAGGGTCGGTTCTGATGCAATCTTGGCTAGGAATGGAAGATAATCCCCTCGCTGTCAGGATCTGATTCACCAGTCTCATGTAGTTGGCTTCAGACAGACTCTTAGTGGATCGAAATGAAGCAGTCCAAGGAGACCTAGGGGGTTTCAATTGACAAAGTGGCTTGGTGGTCGATATTTGAAAGGATCGATAAATGGAGAATATCTGGATCTCAGAATAAAAATTGGCTCTGACTGCTCTGGTACCAATATAGATCTCTTGGTGCTGAGGTACTTGAGGTTAACTCTGAAGTTTTAGTTGGAGTTGAATCTTTTTTGCCATTAGATGCCGTGTAAGTCTTCAACACCGAAGGTTGTTTAGAAACCTTCTTGGGGGGGGGGGGGGGGGGTTCCAAGGTGCTGGGAACTAAATAAGGTCGTTTCTTTGAAGAGTAAGATGATGAACTGGCTTCCATTTTGGACCCAGAAATGGCCTCATCAAAATCACTTTTAAGCAGTCCTTTAAGAATTAACTTGTTTTTCCGTATCTGCATCCTGGCAGAAAAACCATGGCAAATTGAACAGCTGTCTTATAGATGAAGTTTTCCTAAGCAATAAACACAAGTATAGGTCCGAATTGGGTATTTTTCTTTCACATTTTTGGCACCTTTTAAACCCCGATGTGCCCTTAGAGGATTTGGCTGGAGAATCTGACTTGTCAGACACAATACCAAATAGATAACACACACACTCACGAGAAGGAACAGAGATGGAGTTTTTTCTTAAAAAAAAAAAAAAAAAAAAAATGGATGGTAAAATACACCTTCGAAAGCTAAGAAAAGGAAGGACCAACAATGATGCTTAGAAAGAACTACCAACAGTAGTGCAGAGAGAGAGAAACACATACGCTAATAAAGAATGACAGGAGTGGGTATAACAAAAAAACACTAGAAATGAAAGGAAGACTTATGCAAGAGAAAAAAATAGGATAAACTTACTTAAATTATAAGCCAAAGCTTAACAGCGGTTAAACGCGTCTGACACATGAAGCGGCAAACGAGATGAGGTAATTTTGAGAGGAGAATTGTGGGTAAAGTCTAGCTTGAGAGTTTGGAAGGCACAAGCCAAAACAAACAGCTGTGTCAGTTTCAATGCTTGGAACAGAGTCCACAGTCAAGGATTGTGTGACTGACATCAGCTCTGTTTTTAAAAGCCATGTTTTTCACAAATACACAGTAGAAAGCAGTTTTAAACACTTTGCCAACCACAAAAAGTAAAAATTTGTCTACAGAAAAATGTTTTTCAATTTTAATCAACTTTTAAACAGGGGAAAAAAGTGTGCTCTCGTTTAAAAGTACAACATAGTCTCATGATAATCTGTTAAAACCTAGCTTTAAAATAACCTCCCTTAACAAAGGGTTAATAAATTATTTTTTTAATAGAAGGCCTTTCCACCAAAGGAAAATTATCTGCCCAGCAAAAGAACAGTGCAAGCTAACCGTCAATCCTCGAAAGCCTCAGGAGTGTGCTGTTTGGCAGCAGGGAAGCCCTGAAGGGCTTGAAACCCAAACCTGTCTTTCCAGTCTTCTTAGCTCAAGCCGACTGATGGTTTGGGTGCATGGAAGGTGCCTTGGAAGCTTTGAAAATTGGCAGTCTGCTGTATACTATGCAGGCTATAACCCATACAGCTAAGGCTACTACAGCAGCCATCACTATAATGAGCAACTTGCACAAGATTCCAGTGGCAAAAATAAGGACGAGGGTCTATATCTTTGTAAATGTGGGATGTATTCAACTTTCTAAACATTTTTCAATAATTCAGTAAATAGTGACATTTTTAAAATGGTGTTACCTACTTTTGCCCCATATAGGTCACAGTTCTTCATAAATAGCTCTGCTGATGGTCGGACTGTAACTCCTGTAGTTTCACATTGAAACACACAGTTCTCCATAGATGTCTTCCCCTGTCGAACACCTTTACAAAGCAAGCATTTTTAAAAACTGAATGTTTTCTTATACTGTAGAAAATACTAAAATCTGACCTGTACAAATAAAATTACTGTATGATTTATTACATCCCTGGCTTTATTTATATGAAAGGATAGACAAAGAAACTAGCCCGAGCCTCAGATGCAGTTTCTCAAGCTATAATTGCAATTATGACATCCCTTATCCATTATAAATAGACAAAATTATGGTAAATGTGTAATCTAACATAAAGATAAGTAATAGATCAACAGCAATGCCCTTAATTTATTTTTCAAATCACCTGAACTTAACAGTGTAATTTAACAGTTTTCTAACATTGCATTTTATCAGCAAGACAAATTAAACAAGGACACTGCAATAAAATTTAAATTGCAAGAACAGGCATTCAACATACACAGTATAAAAAGTATAAGCTGCCTTATCACAGATTAAACAAGATGGTAAGTTTCAGTAACAGCACTCAGCAGCAAGACGAAGTGTCAAACATGTGCATGTGTTACCACACACAAAGAATAAAATTAGAAAATATCAGTAATCAGAACCTAATCTGTCAAAATCTTAAAAAAAAAAATCACCTTGCAACTGTCACAAGAAAAGGAACTTGGAAAGAAACAGGCACGACTTTGGAAAAGTACATTCCTGCAAGAATAAAAACAGCAAAATACCAATCACAAAGTCCACGAGTCTTTGAAAAATGTCCTGATCATTGGGTTTCTTCTCAGTTACGATAACTACTCAGAACTGCATAATAAGCAAAGCAGTTCAGAAGCACAAGGATTTGTCCAACTCTCCCTCTATATCCAGCACTACCACTTGCTCTCCTCCAAACATGGATTCTGCCCTAAACCAAGTATTATGACAGCACTTTTTTGTCCCTAACAGACGACATTTTACTGAACTCTGAAAGTTAGCTCCTTACAGGGGCACTATTTATAGATCTGACAAAGGCATTTGACCTCACTGACCACCATCCAAAATAATTGAAATTGGCATCAGTAACGATGCTGTTCCCGGATTTATAAACTTCCCCACTGACAGACACTTGAGTTAAAATAGAATCTTTCAAATCAGAACCTGCACCTATTACCAAAGGTTTGCTCCCTCCTCTTCTCCATACTCAAACTTCCTTGTGACCTCTCCCATCTCCCACTTATCCTCTGTGCTGATGACATGGTCATTTACTGATCAGATCACTCTCCCACCAACATTCAATGCTAACTACAGTAAGACTTGCATGAGGTCCACCAGTGGCTCAAACTGTAACTAGTTCTCAACCCCACCAAGGCCAAAACTATGTTTTCTGGAGCTCCACAAAAAGTTCACCATGCAGCTAACTATCATTGACCTACACAACCATTCCATAGAGACATCAACCTTTACATACCTAGCTCTACGGGCTTGATCAGTCATCAATCTTCCATTTCCACATAGACAAAGTGAGAGTCAAAATAAACTCACTCCTCTTCTGGGCCAAAAAGATCTCACCATTTCTATCCCAAGCAGCCAGAACAGCCATTAGCAAGGGAGTAAACCCTTCTCAGCTTAAACAGGGGCTCCCAATTTTTGCTTCTGCCTGCAAGAAAAACATTGCCATACTCCAGACTACCTCTTACAACAGCTGCTGATTCATTACAAACTCAACTCTGAGCATCAATGCATCACCCTAGAAAAAGCCACAGTAAACAAATATCTAACCTATTTTATGACACCAACTCTAAAAAAGTACAGTTGTGTATACTTACCATAAATGCAGATGTTAGAGTGTATTCACTGTTGCAGTCATTACACTTGGGTTATCCTGCTGGCAGGCTACCCGCAGTTGGCCTGAATTCCAAAGTCTAGGTCTGGCGTCAGTTGCTGTCACCTCTTCCCTGATGTCAGTGCGCCAGGGGAATAAAAGATGCAGCAGACACCATTTTCTTCAGTTTTTCTTGCCCCAGATGTCAGATGCCCCCAAAAGGGTAGGCTAAAAAAATGCGCCAATAAAACATGCATGCACCAAAATATATTATACCTTCATCTACAAGCAAATACACCACACAGGTTGTATAGATTAGAGAAGTGCAGATAAGTTCCAGCAAAGAAATGGGGGATGGTGGGAGGGTAACCTGGACTCCAACAGTGAATGCACTCAAACATCTACATTTATGGTAAGTGTACACAACTGTACTATGTTCTTCGTGTTTCACTGTTGCAGTCATTACACTTGGGTTGAATCCCAAAGCTATGGTTGGGAGGTTGGAGCTAATATAGCATTAGGAGCGGCTATGAGGCCCTGCAGAACTGCAGTGGCAAAGCCTGCCCTGGATTTAGAGTAGAGTGGTAAATGATAGTGCTTTGTAAAGGTGTGCACTGAACTCCAGGTAGCAGCCTCTAAAATGTCTATGGTTGGTACTCCCCTGAGGAAGGCTGCTGCTCTAGTGGAATGTGGCCTAATGCCCTTAGGCACTGGCTTGCCATGTTGTGAATAGCGGAAACAAATGCAGTGGCCTATCCACTTAGAAATAGTCTGCTTTGCAATAGCCTTTCCTTGTGATCCTGCAGCATATGCCAATAGTAGTTGCTCAGTCTTTCTGAAAGCTTTGGTTCTGTTCAAGTAGAAGCGTAGTTGTCTATGTCCAAAGAATGCAGAATTCTCTCCCCCTTATTCTGTGGGTTTGGATAGAAAGTAGGCAGATAAATAGCTTGGTTAAGGGCCACACTGGAGACTACCTTAGGCATGAATGTCTGGTTTGTCCTCAGAGAAACCCTGTCTAGATAAAAAATGATAAAAGGTTCCACAGCCACGAGTGCCTGTAGCTCAGACTCGCCTTGCAGAAGTTGTTGCTAGGAGCAGAGCTGTTTTCCAAGATAAAAACTTTATATCAGCTGTAGCGACTGGCTCAAAAGGAGGCAGGGTGAGTTTTTCCAAGACATAATTGAGGTCCTGTGCAGGTATTGGTGATCTCCTTGGAGACCTTAAGTTTTTGGCTCCTCTGAGGTACTGCCTTAAAGGATGAGAAAAGATCGGTGGCTCTGTATTGTAATGAGCCAAAATGGCAGAGGCATGAATTTTAATTGATGAAAAGGATAGGCCTTTGTCCAGCATCTCAGTTAAGTATTGCAAAATTTGAGGAATATTTGGTACACCTGTGTGAATTCCTTGTGCCTGGTTCCAAGCACAAAATCTCTTCCATTTTCCAGCATAAGATTTTCTGGTACTAGGCCTTCTGGCCTCCAAAATGACATCCATCACTGCTCTAGTGAGGGGCGCGTTTTGTATAACTACATTATCCGCCATGCTGCCAGATTTAAAGGTCTTTAGCTGGCTGTGCAGGATCTGATTGTCTTGTTGGGATAGTAGATGAGGTATTTGAGGCAAGGTCCAAGCCGTGCATTGAGACAAGTTCCTTAGAATTGGATACCAGTACTGGTGGGGCCAATCTGGGGCAATCAGTATAATTTTTGGCTTCTCTTTTCTGACCTTTAGGAGTACCTTGGGGAGTAGAGGCAGTGGAGGAAAGGCATATATACTGCTAAGTTTTTCTAGCTGAAAGACAGGGCGTCCACTTTCCATGCTTGTCTGTGATAAGTCCTTGTGCAGAATCTTTTTAGTTGGTAGTTGTGAGGAGAGGCGAACAGATCACTGGGCATCCCCATTTCCTGGTTATCATGCTGAAGACTTGTGGATCCAATTTCCACTCGTGGGGATCCATGAGGTTTCTGCTTAGTTCATCTGCCAGAATATTTATCTTTCCTGGCAGGAATTGTGCCTGCAGATGTACTTGGTAAGTCAATGCTATGTCCCACAAAGTCATGGCTAGTCTGCAAAGGGGGTAGGAATGAGCACCTCCCTGCTTGTTTATATACCACATGACAGTGGTGTTGTCTGTCTATCAGTAGTTGTCCCGGATGAAGTAGGTCCTTGAAGGCTGTCAAGGCATTCTGAACAGCTAGCATCTCTTTTTGATTGATATGTAAATGCATTTTGTTTGCGGACCATGTGCCTTGAATACACCTTCCTGCCATGTGGGCCCCCCAGGCATAATCTGATGCATCCGTTGTTAACGTTTGCCTGGCTGGGGGTAAAGTGAATGGCTTCCCCTTGTTCTGGTGACAAGCCTTCACCCACCATCGAAACTCCTGTTGCAGGCAGGGAATGAGGGTAATTATTGTTTCCAGACTGTGGCAATGTTGATTCCAAACACTTTTTAGGTACCATTGAAGTTTCCTCATATGCAGTCTCGCATATGGAATTAGTAGAATGCAGGATGCCATAAAGCCCAAAGCCTGCAAAATTTTTCTTGCAGGTAACTGGGCCTTTGTTGCCAACAGGTTGAAATAGGTAGTCAGTTGTCTGTTTGTCTGGCGTGAGATAAGCCATCTGGGCAGTTGTATTTAGGCTTGCACCCAGGAATATTATCTCTCGAGAGGGTACTAGTTTTGACTTCTTTTCATTGACTGTGTACCTTAGGCCTGTTAGAAATCTCTTTACAAACACCAGATGCTGAAGTAGAATGTCCTTGTTCTCTTCTTGAATGAGGCAGTCGTCCAAGTAAGGATATATTTGTATTTCTCTTTGTCTGCAGAATGCAATTACTGGTGCCAGGCACTTTGTGAAGACCCTGGGCGCAGTAGATAAGCCAAAGGGCAGTGCAGAGAATTGGTAGTGCATTGAGCCAGCTTTGAATCTGAGGTATCTTCTGCATGTTTGTCTGATTGGGACATGCAGGTATGCCTCTTTTAGGTCTAAAGTCACAAGCCAAGCCTTCTTGCCCAGCATGGGCAGAAGCTGCTGTAGTCAACATTCTGAATTTTGGTATATCCAGAAATGTGTTTAGAATAGATAGGTCTAGTATTGGTCTCCAGGTCTTGTCCTTTCTTGGGACCAAGAAAAGTCTTGAATAAAATCCTTGTCCCTGCTCTTGCTCTGGTACTTGTTGAATGGCCCTCATGTCCATGAGGGATGAGACTTGCTTTTTTGCCTCTGCCCATTGATGTTTTGGCAGGTCTGGCCAACCGTTTGTCCTTGGCAGGATATGGAAGTGAAACTTGTAGACTTGTAACACTATGTCTAGGACCCATTTGTCCTGGGTTATTATGTGCCAATTTTGAGAAAAAAGTGCTAGTTTTCCCCCTAAAGGTGCTGCCAGAAGATAAGTGCTTGGTGCAAGTAGTGGGGAAGTCACTGGGACCGTTTCCTGTATGGCTGTGATTTGTCTTCTCCACTTTTGGAGGTAGAAGCACCCCATTGGTTAGACCTGTACAAACCTTGGGGCTGGGATCTGCCTCTTGGGGATCTGTATCTGCCCCTTTGTGGTCTGTACGACACTGGAAAGGACCAATTCTTTGTAGGCCAGTGTCAGAAATCTAGGTGGCTGTACCTGTAAGAAATCCTTAACCGTTTGCATAGATTTAGCTTTGTCCTCCATTTTCTTTAACATCTCTTCTGCTTTAACACCAAACAAGGTATCATGCTGTAATGGAGCATCTAATAATTTTGCTTTGACATGATCAGGCAGATTTTGTTCCTTTAACAAAGCATGCCTCCTGATTACAGAACCCATAACAGCGGCCCTGCAGGAGGCCTCCAAAGAATCAAAACCACATTGCAAAGTACGTTTTCCAACTTGTTCAGCTGCATGCAATAAATCCTGCATTTCTTTGTTTTCTGCACATTCAGAAGTTAAACATTTTCTGTTTAAGCAGTGACATAATATATTGCTGATATTTGAGCATACGAAACTGACAATTTAAAGCTTATAGCCAAGGTAGCAGAAGTGTAAATCTATTTTCCCCATCTGTCCAAAGCCCTAGAATCCCTGTCTGACGGGGTAGGGTTTTTTTGCAGTGGAAGCCTTGACCCCTTTGGGACCCTGAGAGATTGTTTCTGGGTCAGCAGCAGGGTTTTTGAAAAGGAATTTATGAGTCAGGAACCCTGTAGTACCTGTCCGGCTTAACAGGAGCTGGAGGTAAGGAGTCAGGGGTCAGACTGGACTCTGAAAATACATCATCTACAATGTCTAACTGGTGGAATAGCTAGAGGCCTATGTTGTGGTAGTAAAAGGAAGTCTCCGAGCCTTTTCTTGGATTCTGAAAAATCTTGGCTCTCCCAGTGAAAATGCTCCCTCATGGTATGCAAAGTTTCCCCAAAAGAGGAATCCTCAGGAGGAGAGGCTGAAGGGATAGATTCTTCAGCATCAGAATCCTCATAGGAAGGAAGAGAGCATTAATGATCAGAAGAGGAATCAGATGAAATGGAAACCTGATCTGAAGATTCATATTCTGTCTCTTGCCTAGGCCTTTTATCAGGTGGGGGATAGGAACCCCTGTTCAAAGTAATTAGGTCTTTGGCTATTTTGAACATCTGTTTTTTGGGCATGGAGGCCTGTCCATGAGGCTGTTGTACTCGTTTCTTTGTCTTTAAAGGTGCTTTAGTCTTTGCCTTTGAAGCTGAAGTCGTTTTAATGTATAATTGAGTAGGTCTGAAAACACCCTCAGAAGAAGATGCCTGCTCAGCGGCTTCGGACCCATCTGAGGGAATAGTCTCTGAAGGTCCAATACCTTGAACTTCCAGCGGCCTAGTAGACTCCACGTGGGAGTCGGTAGCGGCCTGTGGGTCTAAAGTAGCGGGTGTCGGGGGCTGCGAAGGCACCTCACTGAGAACCGGCGACTGGCTTAGAAGCTTCGTCGGTTTTGGACCTCGGATGCTTATCCTTTTTCTTTGCGTTTCTTGTGAATTCCGGTAGTCGGATGGCTATCCGACATCGTATAATTAAATCTTCTGCCAAAACAGTGTAATGCAAAATCATACCAACGCTTAGTGCGTTGGTTAAATCTAGCACAAAACTGACAACTAGCAACATCATGGTCAGGGCCTAGGCAAGGAATACAGTAAGAATGAAAGTCCTTATGAGGTATTTGCTTCCCACAAGAAATACAATTAACTTTTTCTGACATCGGTCTGGAGCAAGAAAAAAAGTTTCCCCAATGGGGTACTTAGCTTTTGAAGAAGACTTTGGATCTGAAATTCGAACACGAAAATCTCAGAGTCGGCGTTTGTTTGTAAAATGTTTTGCATTTCACCCAGGCTAAGCTTGAAATGCTACTATTGATCAGTGCACTACCTCGGTAAACAAATGTAAATAAAAGAGGACATAATTCAGTTCTATTCAAATTTATAATCACAAAAATGCCCAGTTACTGCTTAAATACAAAATTACCTTGTTATAATTAAAGTGTAAAGCTTTTTTGGCTGGTCATTAAAGTAACCTCATACTGTTAACGCATACAAAATATGTATTTCTGCTAACCACACGCACAGAACACACACATCCTGCAACACACTTAACTGCACATTACTGTGCAAGTTTGGTAAAGGCGAAATTCAGATCTTGGAGAATTTGTTCAATTCTTCTATACAGAATTCAGTTTTGTGAGGATTTAGAAATTAATTATCTGCCTCAAAGATCAGATTGGAATAAAAAGGAGTTATTAAAACGAATTGTAACTACATCTGGAAGTTTTTCAGAATTTCATTACCTCTGACCTTAAGGTGGAGATACTTTTCACAAATGAAAATACTTCATTACAAGGATAATGAAAACAATGGTAAGATAAAGCCATTACAACCACAAGTTAAAAAAAATAAATAAATACTGGCTTCAAAAATTCTTAGAAGCAAGGTTTTGCCAAGTAAAGAATTGTGAGCAAGATATTATTTTCTTATATATTATGAAGTTTGGATTCTGATATTTGGGCTGTAAAAAGAAGTTATGTCTTACCATAACGTTCCATCTGTATTGTTGATCCTCGTTCAGTCATTACGCATGGGTATCGGTTCCCACCTCAGAACAGAGCCGGCCATTTTCCAAGCTCGCGTCAGCTTCAAACTCTCGAGCTAAACTCTTACCCACAATCCCCCCTCTCCCTGTTACATCAGATTGAGTTTGCAAGTCAAAGAATGTAGAGGCTACCTCTGGTCAAATAAACTAAGAGAACCGGATGGCGAGATCCACCAGAAACCACAGGAATGGGAAGAAGGGAGGGTCGTAATGACCTCTATTCCCGGGAGGCTCTCATGGAAGGACATTCCTGAGCACCATAGAACCAAAAGATGCTCTTCCCCTGGAGGAAGAGTCCAATTTGTAATGATTGATGAAGGTATGAGGCGTAGCCCAAGTTGCAGCTGCACAGATGTCAGGTAAGGAAGCTCTGGCGTTGCCACTGACCTTGTTGAATGAGCTTTCATGGAAGTAGGCAACGAGATATTGCATTGTGTATAAATAAAGGTCACACAGTCCTTCAACCATCTAACTAATGTGACCTTAGCAACAGCAGAGTTTAATCTAGGTCCAGAAAAGGCCAAAAATAACTGGTCAGACTTACGAAAGGGCCTAGTCCTGTTTAAGTAAAAACGAATTTGCCTGTGGATATCTAGGGTATGCAGGCAATACTCTCCTCTGTTTGAATGAATGATTGGGAAAGAAAACTGGCAATTCAATGGCTTGATTAATGGACATTTCAGAGATCACTTCAGGCAGAAATGATGGATTAGTTCTCAGAGACACTATCTCTATGAAAAATCAAGTATGGACTCTATACATAAAGCTTGAAGCTCAGAAATACGTCTGGCAGAAGTAATGGCGGCCAAAAACAAGGTTTTCCATGACAAATACTTGGTCGCAAGAAGAGGCTGGTTCGAAAGGTGGCATTGTCAGAGCTTGTAGAACTAATGATAAATCCCCATGGTTGAATAGGTTCTCTAAAAGGTGGCTTCAGATGATTCACACCTTTTATGAAGGTCTTGCACAATTTGTGGGGCATGAGAGGAATGTTGAACACCCTCATGAAAATTAGAAATTGCAGCCAAATGAACTCTAATGGTAGAGGCCGACAGACCCGATTGAAAAAGGTCGGCTAGATAGTCTAGTATTATCGACACTGGTGCTGAGAAGGGATCTAACTTGTTTATCTTTCAGCCAACAGGTAAATCTTTTCCACTTGCTCAGATAAGTAATTTTAGTGGAAGACCTTATGAGATGCAATGAGAATATCACGTACTGGTAAAAAAGATCTTTCTGCCTGGTAATCAAGGGAATTGGGAGTAGCCAAGCTGTGAGCTTCAGGCTGTTCAAGGTCAGATGAATCAGGTTCTGTGGATATGAGAAACTCTGGGGTTGGATGGAGAATCCATGGTCGATCTAGTAGGTGAGGCCAAAGGAAGGGGAACCAAATCTGTCGAGGCCAATATGGTGCTATGAAGATCACCTTGCTCTTCAACCGATGGGCTTTCTTCAGAAACTGGGGAATGAGGGGAAAGGGTGGAAAAGCGTAAAGACCCGAAGGCCAATCGTGAACTAGAGCGTCCCTGGCTGACTGTCCCGGTGGGGGAATCAGGGCGAAGTAGTTGCTGCATTTGTAGTTGGTCGGGGATGCAAAGAGGTCACAGCAAGGATGGCCCCAGCAGTGGAAGATCTCTGCCACTATCAAGGGATTCAAGACCACTCGTGAGGTTGAAGAACGTACCTGCAGAGTCTGTCTGCTATCACGTTGGAACTCCTGGGAATGTGCATTGCTAGAAGAAAACTGTTGGTAGCCATTGCCCATTGCCATATCCTCATGGCCTCTCGACAAAGGGGGTAAGATTTGGTTGTTGATGTACTAGACCGCTGCCATGTCGTCTGATTGAATCGCAATTGTCCCAGACGGCAGCAGGGGATGGAATGCTTGCAATGCCAGAAGCACCGCCCTCAGCTCTAGAACATTTACATGCAGATGGGCCTCCAGTTCGGACCAAGTGCCTTGGACTGTCTGTCCCTGACATAGCCCCCCCAGGCGTCCATGGTCACTGCGGCCTTGGGTTGCTGGGGGGAGAAGGGGCGAGACCATTGTGACAGATTGCGTGTCATCCACCAATTTAGATCCTGTTTGCATCTGTGGGTTACTCGAATTATGGCTGAAAGAGGATGCTGAAAAGGATACCATTGGGTAAGCAGTAGCCATTGTAGAAGCCTCATGTGAAACCTGACCAGGAGAATAATGGTAATGGAGGCTGCCATGGAACCCAACAGCTGTAGAACCGAGTGAGCCGTGGATTTCTCCCTTGAAAGGATTGGAATCAATTGTTGCTTTATCCTTGAAATTCTGTGCTCTGGAATAGCAGCTCTGCAGTTCTTTGTGTCCAAGATAACCCCCATCAATTCTGCCGACTGAGATGGGGTGAGATTGGATTTTTGCCAGTTTATGGTTATGCCTAGCCTTTGAGCAGCGAGGAGAGAATATGCCAGGGCTTCTTCCAGTAGATGTCTGGTGGGGACGGAAATGAGCCAGTCGTCTAGGTATGGAAACACCTGGAATCCTTGAAGTCGTAAGTGAGCTGAGACAAATGCCATGCACTTTGTGAACACTCTGGGGGCTGTAGA
This sequence comes from Protopterus annectens, assembly GCF_019279795.1. Classification (NCBI taxonomy): domain Eukaryota; kingdom Metazoa; phylum Chordata; order Ceratodontiformes; family Protopteridae; genus Protopterus; species Protopterus annectens. The sequence goes on along the minus strand of NC_056742.1, from coordinate 20,100,778 downwards.
GTCTCCGAAGGGCAGTACTCTGAACTGGTGGTGACTGGCTCCTGCATGGAAGCGCAGAAATCTTCTTGATGGCCTGTCCACTTTTATGTGGTAGTATGCATCTTGAAGATCTATCGAGCACATCCAGTCATCTTTTTCCAAAAGCGGGAGGATAGACTGTATTGCGACCATCCAGAATTTTTGTACTCACAAACATGTTCAATACACTGAGATCCAAAATTGGTCTCAAGTCCCTGGTTTTCTTTGGCACCAAAAATAGTCTAGAGTAGAATCCGGATCCTATCTGGTCTGGAGGGACTATTTGGATGACTCTTTCTTAGCAGCTTTTCTATCTCTAGTGCTGCTTCTTCCCTTTGACTGGGTGGAACGTCGGGAAGGTTTTTTGAAGGGGCAGGACAAAGATCAAAGGGGATATGATAACCTCTGGTTATAATCCTTTGTACCCAAGAAATCGGTGGTGATGGTTAGCCAGGCAGAAGGGTAACAAGGAGAAATGTCCCCCAACCACCTCCAGAGGAAAGGAGTTGGGCCGCTCTCCAGGAGCGCTGGTAGGATTGACCAGGGAATGAATCCCTGGAACCCTGGTTATGCAGACCCCCTCTGCCCAGACAGGAGAGTCTTCCCTTTGAGTTTCCCCCCTCTGTCTCTAGGGGAGAACTTGGCCTGTGTGTCACAGAAAGGACCCTGAGATTTCTTGAACCATATCTTCCCACTCTTTTGGTTTCGGGAGAAAGCACGTTGAGGGGAAGAATAACAGACACCTATGGCAGAAAGGGTCTTACCATCCTGTTCACATCTGGCCAGTGTGCTTTTAACTTTTGGCCCAAACAACGAGGAGGCCTCAATGGGAGCATTAAGAAAGGAAGCCTTAAAGGGTTCCGCAAAATTGCACAAGCGCATCCAGGCGTATCGTCTCAAGACCACAGCTGAACCCACTGCTCTAGCTGCTCCTTCTGATGCGTGAGATATCAGTCGCATAGAGGAGTTAGATATTGATTCAATGATGGCCAGCTGAAAGGCCACTTTGTCACGGACCTCATCAGACACGGCACCAGCCAAGGTTTCAGAGAGCTCAGAAATCAGATCCCTTTGAAGCCTGGTAAAGTGTGCCATCAGGGGCCTGATAGTAAAGGTCGCGGAGGCAAAGGTGCGCTTCCCTATCCTATCCAGGGCCCGGGACTCTGTTAGGTGGATGGACAGTCTGGCTTTCTTCTTCTGCCAGATCCTTTTTGTTGCAGCCGCCACCACCAAAGCATCCACAGGAAGACCTTTGGACCAATGGGGATCTGAAGCAGGAAGGAACAAAATCTTATCTGGCCTCCAGGGAATAGCTTCGACGGTATCAGGAGCCTTCCATGCACGCTGCACGATAAGCCGGACAAGTTCATTGGCAGGTGGAGTAACCCAGGAGGTAGGGGGCCAGGCATGAAAGGCCTGCAGGAACACAGATTCCTCAAGAGGTCGGATTAGAGAACTGCCAGTCACCTCTCCATTTCAGGATTTTGAGGATATCACCAAAGGATACCTCAGAGGGTGACCGGGGGGGAATCCTTCCCCCTCATCAAAATCTGTGTCTTCAGTGAGGGGACTCCTCTGTGGAGTCCATGTGTTTCCTCTTGCACTAACTTTTCCGGTGGACCTCCTCAGCGGGAGAAGCTGGAGAAGACAGCAGAAAAGGGGATTCCTGTGGGAATATGTCCTGAGGCCCTTGCACCCAGTGTCCGCTAGGTGCGACTCGTGAAGCCAGTGTACCAGAGGAGGGCGGAGGTATAGACAAGTCCAGTATCGCCAGCAGCAGCGAAAGCCTTCATCAGTTGGAAGGCTGTTCCACCTGAAGAGGAGTGAATGTCTAGGACAGGGGTCACCCCTCCCCTAAGTGGCTCAGCCTGATGACCCAGAGTCCCTGGATGGCTGTGGAGCAGAAAACTATGCGTGTCACAACTGACATCCTGGGTTGTAGCAAAACTTTCCTGCCATGAAGGCAACTGTGGTTCCTTAGTGAGATCCATAAAGGGGACCACAGGAGGGGAAGACTGCTATATCCATGGATTTCAAAGCAATGAAGGAGGAGAATATGAAGGGGTTTTTGGAGACCGTTGATCACCTCCCAAGGAAGGGTAGTTCCTGAGGAATGGGATACCTCTGACCAAGAGCACCTGATCCACAAGACGCAACACATTGTGTTCGAAAAGGCTTCTAGTGGACCTCATGGAGGCTAAGGGAGAAATAGGCCTGTCCACAGAAGAGGCAAACTCGGTGCCCATCTCACCCATCCGCACCGTGGACAACGGTGCCGAGAGAGACTGGACTACAGGTGTCTGCATCGAAGAAGTCATCGGTGCCGAAGTCATGGTCTGCACCGACACAGGGATCGGTGCCGAAGTGGTTGTCAGTACCAAAGCTGGAACCGACTAAACTGGAGTCAACAATAAAGGCGTCGGTTCAGAGGATGCTGTCAGAACAGATGTGGTCAAGGTCTGCGCCAACTGAACAGTCTCTGCAGATACCGTGGTAATAAATTGGAACAGAGGAGCCCCTCGGTGCCGATATAGTGAAGGCTGCAGGAGAAGACTGAGCTGAGATCACTAAAGGAGCCGAAGGTCTAGGCACCAAAAGCACTGGGACTGACTGAATTCTGGAGCTGAAACTTTAGCCTATTTAGGTTTTGGTTGGTGGGAGTCCCCAGCCGGGGACAAAGGCAAAGATTTAGCCTTGGTAGGAGCATCCAAGACTTTCTTATGGGCTCTAGGAGGGGTTGAGGCCTCCAACCCAGAAATAGCCTCTGAAAAGGGAGATTTAAGAAGTCCCTTCAGCAACAGCTTTTTTTTCCTTTCCAACAAAGTTCTATTTGAAAAGTTTTCACAGATAGTACAGGGTGGGTCAACAGACAAGTGGGATGCCCCCAAACAATAAACGCACAAAGAGTGCGCATCAGAAGTAGGTAGCTTGTGTCTGCAATCAGAACACCGCTTAAACCCCGGACTACCTTTATCGGCCATGACAGCAAATTAATTAATAGAAAAAGGTACCAGCAATGGTACAAAGGAATACTCGAAGGTATGATAAAAAAAAAGGGAAGGATTACCAGCGATGGTAAAGAGAGAATACCTTGCGGTAAAAAGGTACAGAAAAGAGTAGAAAAACATGAAGAAAATATGTACGCTAGATACGATAGAGTAAGAGACAATGAAATATAAACTCTTCTGACAGAAAAGTAATATGAAAGACTATTAAACAATAAATAACTGTACTTAGATCAAGAGAAGTAGCTTGTCACGACCGAATGGCAATGCGGCAAACAAAATCTGGGGTAACAGGGAGAGGGGGATTGTGGGTAAGAGTTTAGCTCGAGAGTTTGAAGCTGATGCAAGCTTGGAAAATGGCCGGCTCTGTTCCGAGGTCGGAACAGATACCCATGCGTAAGGAATGGACGAGGATTAACAATATCGGATCTTAAATTACAGGTAAAAAAAGCCATTTCAGTGAAGCACTTAAACATAGTTGGCACCAGAAACAATGCTGCTTTAGACTTCATACTAGACATTTGTAAACAATTGTGCACAAGCCTTTTACATAGTGGGGCCCACTTCACGTTGACGGCACACTAATTTTTAAAGCTTATACATTATCTTTAACCAACTTCACCATCTTATAAATGCTAAATTCTCACAAATGCACACCAACTTACAGAACATAAATTTAGTTAAATTAATACTTGAAAATTTTGCGATTAAAGGGAAAACAATTTCTAGGACATAAAATTGTAATGAGCGCAAAACATCAGAATTCTTTATTATTTTCAAACTACCGGCAAACGAAAAATCAATCACTGACTGAAGAAAATAAGAAACTAGCAATTGAAAATACAAATTCATTCCTTTCAAGAAGCTGTTATATACACAAATTATGGTAAATAATCTACATTATACCTTATCTAAATTAAATAAATTCAAGTCCTAACTTTTCGCCTATATGTCCCCATTGTCCGGATCAAACAGCTGATATTTTACATGTCATGTGGAACTGTACTAAGATACACAACCTATGGTGTTCCTTGAGAGTAAGACTGGAGAAGATGGGATATGAAAAATCAACCCTTAAATGGGAGACAGCTATACTGCACATTAACATCAATCAACTTCCAAAAATATTAAAACATGTCTTTATTACGATGTGTGCCCTTATTAAATTATTTATTACAAATTGGAATGTCATGTCACCAATTACATGGGAAAATTTTAGCAATCTTGCTATCAAATATATCTCATCTCACAAATTAGTTTATTCAAAAACAAAAAAACAAATGCTATTACCAAAAATATTGTGGTTACTTACTAGATATAATTCTTGACAAATAAAATTCGTCCACAAATTGACATGAAAAGCTAACCTTTTAATAAGAAATGAATGTAGTATAACAAGTTTTCTTGCATCTTCCCCCTTCTCTTAGTATACGTGTATCTAGATATTTTCCCTAACCATACAATAAATGGTTGAATTTCTGTCTTTACTTTCTATATAGACTATCCCCATTCCACTATCCCTCGAGACCAGATGAACATAAGAATTCTCATACTCTACTTGACGATGTAGTGACTGTGTATATATGTATAATTTTCTCGAAACAAGATTGTCTGTTTTCTTTAGATATGTATTTGTGTTGTTTATTTGTGTTTTTGAGTTACTGTACTGTTATTTGGAAAAAAAGAAAAATGAAATAAAGAGATATTGGATAAAAAAAAAGCTTGTACAATGTGTAGGACAGTAAAATATTTATAAAACATTTTATTACTGCAAGTTTAGGAGTCTAGATCATTTTGCAAATCACAAAAGGGCATTTAATATTCTCTAAATATCTGTAAATAAAGAAACAGGACTATGAGAGTAGTAGAATGATTTCTAAAGAACAACAGCATTAAAACAAATACTCTCTTTATAATAGTTATATATTACAGTGAAAGCCTGACAATCACTTCATTAATATCAAGCTCAATATTCTCCCAGACTATATTTGTTTTTATCTGTTCAAGTAATTTAAATATGAGCAAATACAGGAGGAACCCTTTAATAAATAGAATTGCTTGTTGCAGTAAAAGAAATTAAGATTGATCATAAAACCTCCTGAAAGCTTACCAAACAATGCTTGAGGTTCAGGAATATCATCTAATGGTTAGAATGAATAAACCATCTTTAACACTGCAAATAGATGGAAGAAAAGCACTGTTTTGTCAAGATAGAGAGATCCAAATACAGTAACAAAGGATATGGTTTCTGTGTTGCTCTCTTTAGGTTAACAGACTCCAAAGCCACATCACTGACTGAAGTGCAGCTGGATTTTGATACATTTTAAATGAAAAAGTGTAAGCTACCTGAAAGAGCATGATTAAAATAAACACACAAACAAATGCTGACTGCTGAATGATTTGGAAAGATCAACAGCTACATCAAAACATGCACAGTTCACTTTGCTGTTCCCCAACAGTGTACTTTCCAGTGTTAGTGTGATCCAGGATTTGCTTAGTAGTTACAAAGTCAAGCAAATTAACAGGAAATCAACTCTTGAGGAAGAGGAATGCTAGCATGCTGCAAGTGTGCAGTTTCCAGTGGTACTGTGTTATCCTGATTTCTCTGGTATATAAAATCAGAATGAAATGGGAAAATCAACTCTTTAAGCACTTCATTTTAAAGCTATTAGCTAGGCCAAATGCTAACCTTTGTCTCTCTTCTCCATGCAGCTGGCCAAGAGTGGAACCTGGTGCCTCTCCTCATTTTCTGGGTCCGACTACGCCTTTACTCTACTCCTTTAGACTTTCTCCACTGGACTGGGAGCGTGAGGAGATTGAGGCATACCAGGACTGTTATACTGCTACACTGGGATTATGTACATTTTACCTCAATCCCTGTGCAAGCCCTGCACATTCCAAGAGCAGAGTGCAATGGGTAATTACAGCTGAACTCTCACTTCCATGCTGAACTGACACTCACTTCTGCAAACTATGTCAGCAAGCCACCCATTATACACACAAACTAAATCTTAGTTTATGGTTCTCTCAAAATACTAGGAATTACAGCGCTCCTACTATTAGTAGGCGTACAGACAGTCCCCAGGATAAGAACGAGATCCATTTTTAAGTTTGCCCTCAAGTCAAATTTGTATGCAAGTCGGAACACGTACAAAAGGTTCTCATTAAATGTTATAGTCAAATGTTTGACTCAGTCTAGTATTTATTTTTACTTTTCTTTGCATATAAAACACTACACTTCCAAATATAATACTGTATACCGTAGTAATAATACCGAAAGTACAGTAACACCAGTAACTGTTCACAGTACAGTACGTACTGTAAAAAAAACAAAAACAGTTCTTAAAACATAGACAGGGAAAAAAAGAAAGGATAGTGATTGAAGGTTAACACTCATTTGTGAGTTAACATAATAGCTTTATTAATTAGATGATGCAGAAAATGATGAACTTGGAGAGAATAGGCCTGGTGGTGCAGAGTACAGGATTTGATTCTATTGCTGGAGAGAGAGGTTTACTACGGATGTAAATTTCTTGAAGTAGGCATCAGGGGAGCTTTTTTCTTCTAGTCATAAATGGTCTTATAGCAGCTGAGGCCCTCAGTAACTGTACTGTAAACTTGGGTGAACCTCCCTGTATTAAGATCTTGCTCCTCTAATTTTGCCATTCCTGCTTCAATGAGAAGAAAGGCTTCACCTAAGACTCTTGTTAAAACTTGTGAGACTGGAATTTCTAGGTCCCTGTTTTCTTCCTCAAATTCTATCATTTGCTGTTCTAGTTCCATAAGGTCTTCATTTGTCAGCTCTTTGGCATGGGAGTCAAGTTAATCTATGACATCAGTGTCACTGATGTCTAACTGCAGTTGATTACCAATATCAACCACAGCTTGCCTGGCTTCAGCAATGTTATAACCTAACAATTTGTTTTCCCATTTTTCATATCTGACTGCTTTACTTCATCTCAAGAATCTGCAATATTTTTGATGGCATCGTAGATGTTATAATTCTTCCAGAACTCCCTTAATGTCATCGCATTATGTTGGGTAGCCCTGACTGCTTGTGAGAAGGTCTACCATAAATAGGCCTTAAAGGAGGCCATTACTCCCCGATCCATTGGCTGAAGTAGTGATGTGGTGTTGGGGGGGGGGGGGGGATATGACCTTTACATTGGACTATAGGTCATCTAAACTGTTTGGATGCCCAGGTGCATTTGTCAAGCAGAATGAGACTTGAAAGCAAGAATTTTGGCCAAGCAATACCTTTGAACAGCAGGAACAAAATGGTTCAAGAACCAATCTTCAGTTATGGCAATTGTAACCCAAGCCTTTGGATCTGCCTTCCAAATAAAAGGGAGAGAGGTCTTAATGACATGTTGTAGTGCCCTCGGATTTAAAGAGTGATTGATACACAAGCAAGGGTTTCAACTTAAAATCACCAGAAGTGTTACCCCCAAGCAATAACATTAGCCTATCTTTTGATGGCTTATACCCTGGTGCATTTTTTTTCCTCTTTTGAAATTAGGTCCTTTCAGGCATTTTATTCCAAAATAAGTCAGTTTCGTCTACATTAAATATTTGGTCTGGCAAATAACCTCCCTCCAACAATTTTTTCCAACACCATTGCAGCACTTGCATCAGCACTCGCCACTTTGCCTTGAGTTTTAATGTAATGTAAATAAACCCTCAAGTGAAGGAACCAGCCCCTACTCGCAACATATTCTTTATCACAGCCACCTTCCCTTGCTGCTTGAGCAGCTTTTAAATCACTGAAAAGGCTTTGAGTCTTTTCTTGCACTAATGAAAGGTTAATAGGGATATTACTCTGATTTTGGTCTATATAAATTAGGAACAGCCTTTACATCTCAATAATTAAACCACAGCGCTGCTTTGTAATAATTGTAGCTTTCATCAGGGCATGGCCTCTTACATGATTCATTATTCTTGCTTTGTCTTCTAAAATTGTTCCGATCGTTGACTGGCTGTAGCCTAATGCCTTTTCAATGGCAGATGGTGCTTCACCTCTCTCAAATATCTTTATGTCGTCCACTTTATTTTCCAGGGCGATTGCTTTCCTTTTCTTTGGTACATCAGTACGTGCATCGAATTTATGCATGGGTTGCAACATCACCAACACAAAAGTTAAGTGCCTGGCTGCAGACTCTAGTACAGTACTAAAGTGGATCTCCACAGGAAACGCACAGTACAGTAGTCTGCAGCCAGACACTTTTGAGATCTGATTAAAAGCTAATTAACATCTGAATTCAGCTGATTCAGAGCAGGTTTTGCAGATTTTTGTTTTAGGACAAATAATGGTACATAAAAATGCAATACGGTACAGGACATTCTATACAAAAAAAAAAAAAGTTGCGTCTTACCATAACACTCCATCTGCGTTGTCGATCTTCACTTATCCTTGACAGTGAGTTTGGTTTCGAACCTCGGAACCCACTCTGCCGTTTTTCTCAGCTCGCGCCCTCCAAAAAATCTCGAGCTAGGCTCTACCCATAATGCTCCCCACAAGAATACCTCAGACTCAGTTTACATACAATAGTGACAACGAAACAGCAGAACAGAGACCATATCTGCATAACTAATTGAAAATCCAATCTCAGGAAAGGATCTGATCCACCAAAAAGCCGAAGGGCAAGGAAAAGGAGGGTGGGTATGTCAAGGATAAGTGAAGATCAACACAGATGGAACGTTATGGTAAGACATAAAACTTCTTTATCTGATGTTGTCAATCTTCACTTAATTCTTGATAGTGGGATAGGGTCCCCAGCTACTTAAATCTTGTGAGGTCTAATAGAAGAATATTCCTGAGGACCATCAAGCTAAAGGACGCATGTCCCATAGAGACCAGATCCAGTTTTAATGAGTAATAAACATGTGGAGATGCCCATGTAGCCACTGAGCAAATGTAGTCTATAGAAGCTCTAGAATGGAAAACTGCAGACGCAGCTACTGCTCTAGCAGAATGTGCTTTAACAGGCAGGTAGTGGCAGATTCTGTCATACATGAAGGTAATACAGTCCCTTAAGTCATCTAGCCAAAGTTACTTTAGAAACTGGTTCCCCAAAGCAACTGAAGAAAAGGAAACAACTGATCTGATTTTCTGAATTCTTTTGTCCTGTGAAGGTAAAAATGCAATTGTCTATGCAAATCTAGTAAAAGCATATAATATTTACCTTTATTTGAAAAGTTGGAAAAGAAAACTGAGTTGTACAGTTTGGTTAAGGTTGGTTTCTGATCCTTAGGATTTGTACTCAAGGAGACCCTGTCTTTATGAAAAATTAGATAAGGTTTGCAGGATAAGGCTTGTATGTTAGATATCCTCCATACAGAAGTAACTTCCAGGAATAAAGTTTACCAGGACAAGAACTTTAGATTGCAGTTTGTGGAAGGCTCAAAAGGAGGCTAAATTAGAGATTGGAGTACCAGATTCAAGTCCCATGGCACAGAGGATTCTTTATATGAAGGTCTGAGCATTAAGGATCCTTTCAGAAAGGGTTTGCAAAGCTTGTGGAAAATCAGGGATGTGCCATTTAAACCAGAATGAAAGTTAGAGACTGCAGCTTAATGCACTCTAACAGTCGAGGCTGAAGCTCCTGCTTCCAAAAGCAGTGTCAAGAACTCCAGGACTTCATTGAGTGAAGCCAAGTAAAGGTCACTGTTAGTCTCCGATACCCATTTAGAAAATTTGTGCCATTTTTTTAAAGTACAGTTTCCTAGTCGCAGGCTTGTGGCAGGCCTGAACGATTCATTGAACTGGGGAAGTGAGAAAGGAATGCCTGGCAATCATGGGAACTGAGGAAGCCATGCAGTGAGCTTCAGGTTCTGAAGATTCGGATGAACAGTCCCATCCAGATAGGACAACAGGTCTAGAGCTGGGTTCAGAGTCCAAGATTTCCAAATTAGATGGGGCCAAAGAAAGGTAAACCATATCTGTTGAGACCAGAATGGGGCAATGAGAATTATTCTGTTCTTCGACCTGTTGGCTTTCCTCAGAAATTGGGATATTAGGGGAATCAGGGGAAATGCAGGGAGTAGACCGGAGGGCCAATGTGTAGGACAGCATCTCTCTCAGACTCCCCCGGAGTGGGGATCACAGCAAAGTAGCTGCTCCATTTGTTGTTCAGGGGTGATGCAGATAGGTCATAGCAACGTTGGCCTAAGTGGTGGAATATCGTTTCCACTACCAATGGGTTGAGAGACACTCGTGAAGCATTAGAATACATCTATTCAGTTTGTCCACAATCACGTTGGAGCTCCCCGGAACATGCATTGCTATTAGAAAGTGGTCGGATGAAATTCACCCCTTGCCAAACTCAGAGCTTCTCGACAGAGGATGAGATCTGGCTCCTTCCTGCTCGTTGATGCAACAGACTACTGACATGTTCTCAGTTTGAACTGCAATCATTCCCAGGAGGAGAGCTTCTTGGAATGCTTGCAATGCTAACAGCACCACCATCATCTCTAGAACACTGATATGCAGGTTGGCCCCATGTGGGACCAAGTTCCTTGGACCGTCTTTCCCAGATAATGCCCCCCCACCCTATCAGAGATGCATCCGTGGTCACTATGGTCTGGGGTTGAGGGGGAAAAAAAGGTCTACCTGCCAAAATCACTTCAGAATGAAGCCATCAACTCGGATCTCTCTTGCATAAATTGGTGATCATTATTCGGAAGGATATTGGTTGATTTAGTAAAGGACCATCGGGACACCAGAAGCCATTGAAGAATCCTCATACGATACCCTGCAGGCGGAACCAACGTGATGGAGGCTGCCAAAGACCCTAGTGCTGGTAACAGCAGCCTTGCCGGAACTTTTTTGCTTCAAATAATTTGACTGACATGCAATCTTGTTCTTTGCAGTCATTCCAAAGGAAGGGACGCAATGTTTGCATTTGTGTTCAGCATTGCTCCTATGAATTCTAATTGTAGAGTTGGTTGCTCCTATGAATTCTAATTGTAGAGTTGGCTACAGGTGTGATTTTTCGTAGTTTATACAGGTGTGATTTTTCGTAGTTTATAGTGATTCCCAGTGAGGAGCAAGTTTGAATGAGTCTTTTGCCTGTAATAGTAGATGCCTGGTAGAAGCGGTGAGGAGCCGGTCATCTAGATATGGAAACATGCGGAATCCTTGCAGTCTGAAGTGAGCCGATACCACTGCCATGCATTTGGTGAGCACCCTGGGGGCTGTGCTGAGACCAGAGGGCAGGGCTCTGAATTGGAAATGACCAGCTCCCAACCAGAAAAGCAGGAATCTTCTGGATAGCTTGTCCATCCTGAAGATCTACTGAGCACATCCAATCATCCTTCCGTAAAAAAAGGGGAGTATAGACTGTATAGTGACCATCCAGAATATGGATTGTTGAACAGATTTGTTCAAATGCCTGAGATCCAAAATTGGTCTCCAGTCCTCTGCTTTCTTTGGCACTAAAGAACTGTGAGTAATATCTGGATCCTGTCTGGTCTGGTGGGACAGCCTGGGGGACTTTTGACTAGCAGTGTTTGCATTTCTAAGACTGCTGCATCCCTGTGACTGGGAGGGACATCTGGGATTATTTTCAATTTCTTGGGCTCTTAAGAGAAAGTGATATTGTTATCTCTGGTTATAATCCTCTGCACCCAGTTGTCTGATTGTATCTGTAGTCAGGCAATTTGATGCAGGGAAGATAGTCCCCCAACTTCCTAAAGAGGACAGCAATTGGGCCTCCTTTCCGGAGCGCTGATGGGAGTTACCAGGAAAGCAATCTCTGGAACCCCGATTCTGCAGGCCCTTTCTGCCTAGTGAATGGTATCTTCCATTATTACTTCCCCATCTGACCCAGGGGGAAGTCGTTGCCACATGAGTCTTGGAAAGGCCCATTGGACTTCTTGAACCATAGCCTCCCACTTCTCTGGTCCCTGGAGTAAGGCCTCTGAAGAGTGGAGAAGCATATTCCCACGGCAGAGAAAGTCTTTCCTTCTTTACCACATCTGGCTACTGTCCAACTTTGAGACCAAAAAGGAGCATTGACTAAAGAAGACAAATGGCTCTGCAAAGTCACATAATTGCATCCAGGCGTGACATCTAATGGCTATGCCTAAACCCACTGCCCCAGTCTCCCCTTTGGCAGCATGCAAAATTAGCCTTACAGACGAATTGGAAATGGAATCTAGAGTTCCTAGCTAAGAAGTTACTTTGTCTCTGGCATCTTCAGCTATTGCTCCTTTTGAGAGTATCTGATAGCTCTTATCAGATCCTGTTGAAGTCTCATGAAATGTGAAATGTAATTCAAGGACCTTGGTGAGAAGGTTGATGAAGCATATATAAACTTCCTAAATCTGCCCATCATCCTGGACTACTTACTAGAAAGATGGATAGTAGGACTTGCATCAGCAAGTTCCTTCTTAGTGGTGGCCTGGTCTCTTTGGAATTGGCTTGATGGAGTCTGGTATTTTCCATGTCCACTGAGCAATCCAATTTAATGAGACAGTCAGCGGGCAGAGAGATCCAAGAGGTAGATGGCCAGGCACGAAAAGCTTCCAGGTGCACAGATTCCTCTGAGGAAGGTTGGAAGGAAGTCCAGCCACCCCTCTGTTTTGGAATTTCTAGGATGTCTCCAAAGGACACATCTTCCGCGGGTGACTTTAGGGAGCCTTCCCCTTCATCGAAATCGGTATCTTCAGTGTAAGACTTTTCAGGGGAGTCTAAATGCTTGCGCTTGCACTTTTCTCTTCATGGGTACCTCCAGAGGAGGTATCTGAAGAGGACATAACATCTGTGGTTAAATCCGGAGTCTTCTGTGCTCACTGTCCCAGGGTAGACTGAAGGAAGCTCCAGTCAAGTGGAAGGACAAGATGTCTGGTCCAACAAGGGAGGCATAGAATGACTGCCCGCAATGTTCACGGCCCTCTCCATGGCCTGGAAGGCAGAACCCCCCTCTAGAGGGATGAAAGCCCAGCACAGAAATAGACTCTTTCGGAACCGTGGTCCCACAGTACACTGAGGAAGCCACCTCCGAATCCAAAGGCAGCTTCATGCTTACATGTGCCAATGCACAAAGGGGCATGGATGGCTCCAAAAGCAGGAGTGGAACCATGTCCCCCCACAACCAGCAACGGAACTTCAACACTGGGAGGTCTCTGGGTGCGACAACCCTAAAGAAAAAAAAGGCAGTTAGTGCCAGAGAAGAAGCTCTAACCAGCACCAAAACAGTCAAGGCCAGAAGGGTCTGTACCAGGGACTCCTATGACTCAGCTGGAGTTGGAGGCGGAACAAATCCCGGTGTGGGAAATGGCAAAATTCCAGAGCTACGAATGCTAGTAACCAAAGAAGGTAATCCCCTTGCCACCAGGAGCTGGTCCACCAAGCTCATATCAGATTCATTTAAGCCCTTGGTGGATCGGACCAAGGAAACTGAAGGAGACCTGGGAGAAGGTCTTTCTAGAAAGGGATTGGAAAGATGGTCAAAAAAAGAGGTCTATGGATGGTGAATACCTCGTTCGGGGCCTGTCCTTGAAGAAAAACTTCTTTGGTTCCGAGGCAGAGGAAACAGAGGGTTTAGAAGGCACCAAAGTGAGGGAGTGCAAAACAGTAGTCAGCACCAATATAGTCTGTGCAGAGACCAGTACCAAAAGCACCAAAGGTTCAATCTATTTTCCTACCAGATCCAAGGAAGCTACTGGAACCATGGAAACTAACACTTTGGAAGGAGTTTCCGATAAGACTGATGGAACCGAATGGGCTTCTCCTCTTAGATTTTTCACGTTTACTGCAGGAAGAGAAGGAGGATGGAGAACTGCCATCTGTCTTAGATTTTGATGCAGATGAGGCCTCAAAGTCAAATTTTAGCAGTCCTTTCAAATAAGCATATTTTTACGGTGTACTAGAGCCCAATGACTAAAACCACTAAAAGCATGGCAAATCAGTCTTCCTGGAGGTGCATAGCACCAAACAGTACATGCAAGGTGTGTGTATGTCTGAATTTGCAAGTTTTCTGTTGCACTTCTGGCATCTTTTAAAACCAGAAGTGCCTATAAATTTATCACAATCTTGGACACACACACACACACACACACACACACACACACACACACACACACACACACACACACATACACACATACACACACACACACACTGAAGAATTAGGAAAGAGTTTGTAAATTAAAATTTATATTTATATACATACATATATATATATATATATATATATATATATATATATATATATATATATATATATAAATAAATACATAGAAAATGATATCAGAGGTATTCTTGTGAAGAGCATTATGGGCAGGGTGTAGCTCGAGAGTTTTTGGAGGGCGCGAGCTGAGAAAAATGGCAGAGTCAGTTCCAAGGTTTGGAACTGAACCCAAAGTCCAGGATTAAGTGAAGATCGACATCAGATAAATGTTAAACTTACCTCTTTTTATACCACTTCATATTTCTGTACAGGCATCACCTACGAATGTTTTCCACTGTTTCCTGAACGGAGACCTCTGCCAGACATCATACAGTCACCTACACCCTTAGTGAGCCACAATGTCATTCGATCGTTCTATTGTACAGTACAGTAAACTGCTTGAATACTGTGCTGTATCTTTCCTTTCAACACAGTGAGCTTAACCAGGTGGATCGCTTCATAGTCTCCCTCAAGGCAGAAGTAGCTGCTGTGTAAGATACAATCAGCTTCAAAAATGGGGAAGAGGACAGTATTCCTTTGCAAACCAAGATTTCTTCGTTTGTGAGGTAAAACTTTACACTTTGACATTTTTCATTTATTTTAAAGTGATTTCTGGAATTGCATCAGTCTGTTCATAACAGGCTGTCCACATGTCCGTAACCCGGGGACTGCCTGTAGTTTATTTAACCCCTCTTTAAATAATTTTATTTTGATGTTTGAAAAACTGTGTGAACATGACATTAGGAGTGTATGTAATAAACCAGTCAATAACAAATGTTATAATTTGACAAAGAATGAGAGCTCTTAGAGATTTGGCAAGACAGGGAAATAAAAGATTCATGAAACCAGATATGGGGGCTGGGGTATTCATGACTAGTGGTGATTACAGCAATAAGATAAGCCAAAGAAGAACACAAACTAATAAAAAAACAAAAAAAAAAACAACAAAGAAACACACCAAGCCAGCAGGAATTCTAGTTAGCGTTTTCGTTTACTTCATCAGATGAAGTAAACGAAAGCGCTAACTATAATTCCTACTGGCTTGGTGTGTTTCTTTGGTTTTTTGTTATTTTTTATTAGCAATAAGATGATGATTTGGTTATTGTTCGACACGTATTTAGAAGTCTCTAGAAATGAAATTTTTAATGCTTATGCTAAAACTGATACCTTGTTCTAGGACATGTTGATGCAAGGCCAACTTGGATCAGCAGGATTATGAATTTTTGAACAATAAGCCAGTTATTGCAGGTATTTTTGGTATCTTGAATGACTAAAAAAATTTAGTAGATCCTCCCCTCAAGCCCAATGTAGACACAGAGATCTGAAACATATTACATTGCATATTACATAGATTATATGATAAAAGGGGCAGTCAAAAGTATCCCACAAATGTGGCCTTTGTTCACAATGTGTTAGTATATTGGCTGAACACATGCCTATTGGAAGGGCAGTATTTCACATGCGATTCAAAAAATGTTGTATATATTGCTTGCTGTGATTTATGCCCAGCATTTTACATGAGCAAAACCTCCAGAAAGTTTAACGAAAAGATACATGAACAATTATTAGATATTAAGTACAAGACAACAAAAGCCCTTTATAGCCATGCAGCACAGCATCCTATTCATGGCTTCAATGTACTCTTGTGGAGCAGGTTGGTTTTGATACCAGGGGTTATATAGTGAACAAGCATATTGATAAAAATGCATTAGTGTCAATTATGTTTGAATGCCACAAGTCCCCCTGGTTTAAGTGACGTATGTTCTATAACCCCCATTTTAAAGTTAAAAAGATTGGATGTCTGTCTATTTTAGATGGATGGTTTTCTTTACACGGTTTTTGAGAGTAGTTAATCCTTTGATCCCGATTATTCAAGGTCTACCCAAAGTTCATAAGTCTTTGGTGAACCCTCCCCTACGTCCCATTGTCTCTGGACGTGGCTGGTTAACAGAGCCTTTTTCGTTGTATTTAGAACATTATTTGAGACCAGTCGTGGACTCTAATGTCTTAAGGGACACTAAGCAGTTCCTTTTGGATCTTTATGACTATATTAAGAATGTAGACACTGAAGACTCATATTTCCTTGTCACGCTAGACGTGAAGAGCCTGTTTACTGTTCTACCCAATGATGTAGGTGTGATGATGACCCATTCCTATTTGTCTAGACACATGGACATGGGGAACAAACAGATAGATCTTTTAGCTTTGTTCCTTGAAGGTGTTTTGAGTAACAACGTTTTTATGTTTGATGGGGACATATACTTACAGAATGATGGCGTAGCTATGGGCACTTCTTGTGCCAATAGCTACGCCAACATAGTTATGGCTAGTTGGGAGGAGGAGAAGTTATTTACTCTTGATTCATTTAAGTCATCAGTTGGTTTTTATAGACGCTTTGTAGATGACCTCTTCCTCATTTGGAGAGGTGATGAGTCCAGTTTAATGGAGTTTGTGTCGTCTGTGAATACTCTACTTTTTTGGAGTTTACTGTCAATTTTTCTAATAACATTTCTTTTTTAGATGTACAAATTGAGAGATTTGACAGTGGCTTACTTAATACTGCTATACACAGGAAAACTTGTTACAAGAATACCCTACTGCATCGTGAGAGTATGCATCCTCGCTTTGTTTTTAATAATGTAGTTAAGGGGCAATGTATGAGAGCTTCGAGGCTGAACCCAGAGGATGAAGGTTACTTAAGGGAGATCGGTAGCTTAAGGGATATGTTTCTATAACGCCAGTATAGTCAGAGGGAGGTAGATCAAGCTATTTCTCAGACAGATATGTTGAGGATGACGAGGGCTAGTCCTTATTTTTCGGATAGGCATACAAATATAACATTGCCACCTCTCAGTGAACGGAATCAGTTTGTGAGGTTGCCCATGTTTTTTACCTATGACATGAATGAGATTAAACAAATTATAGGGAGGCACTGGAATACTTTATTATTAGATGAACGAATGGCAGGGGTAGTAGGTCCTAAACCAAATTTCTCTTTCAAAAATAAGAAGAATTTGAAACGTCTTCTGTGTCATCGTCCACTTAATAGGACGGTCATTGATCGGAAGGAAGACCAGGTTAATACTATACCCTGTCGTCAGTGCAGACAATGTGCTTTTATTGACACTAAGACAGAGTTTGTGCACCCTGTTACAGGGTTGATGTATACATTTTCTACCAATACAAATTGTTGGAGTGAGAATATAGTTTACTTAGCTAGGTGTGTTGCCTGCGAGGCATTTTACATTGGCAAGACCGATCGTAAATTGCGTGAACGTATTAGAGAGCATATTTACTCAATACGTGTTGGTTCCGAATCGAATGCCCTTGCTAAGCATTGCGCTTTAAATGACCCTTTGCACTCATTTGTCTTTTTTGTTTTGCAAAGTATCACTTCCAATCCCAGAGGAGGTGACATTGATAATTTCACTGAGGAATGTTAAGTGAGGTGGATCATTAGGCTCAGGGCAGATGTCTTCCCTGGGCTTAATGACAAGGTTTCTCTTAAGCCTATTCTTAAAGGTAGAAAGCTGCTTGTTAATAAATAAAGACTAATATACAAGTTGATGTTTTTATGATTTTATGTTTTTATATATGTATGTTTTAAATGTAGAGTCTTTTGAACTCTTATGATTTTAATAATTGACACTATGATGTGTTACTACGTGGACCAATAGATTTAGATTATCTGCTATTTAAACAGGATTGTTATAATAGTTTTGAAAGTCTGATGAAGCCTGATAGGTGAAAGCGCTAACTTGTAATAAACTGCGATACCGCTGAATTTGGCGTCTGTGGATTATTCTATGGTTGTATTGGATCGGAGACTATTTGTTTCACGCTAAGTTTGCTGCTATTTAGCTGTTCTTGAATTTACTGTGCCGTGGCTAACTTCTGTGGCTTATACGCATTGTTTGGGATTTATAGATAAATATATTTATCTCAATCGGGTTATGAAAATGTAAGAGTAGTGCAACAAATATATTTACTGCTAACCAGTCAATGCATGTCACTCTACACTGAATAGACAGTAACATTTTGTTTTGACCTGAGGTGTCAGGATGGTACATGGTCAGCACAAAAGAGTGGGAAGGGCATGTTTCTGGGTGGTAGATACGTTTTTGGGCTGTAGTTAATTGTAGAAAAGATAGTGGGGGAGTTCTAGCCAGTTTAGTTGAAGCAGAGAGGAACAGTGATGGGTAGAAAATTTTGCATTAGTAGCAAATTTGGTGACTTTGTTGTAGCAAGAGTCTAGTTTAGCACTCAAGGAGGACTGCAGATTGGTCAGGATTGGAGCACTGTATAGCAGAGTAGGAAGCAGGAAGGATGAGGCCAGGGAATTTTTTTTAGAGAGCCCTAACAAAATAGTTGTAATAAAAACAGGGCACCTAGTTTTTGATGGTTTTTTTTGATGTTGCTGTAGATGTGAAGGTCAAAAGTGAATTTGTCATCAATGACACCTAGCAATTTGGTACTAGGGACAACTTTAGTGAGGATGTTGATTTGGGAGCGAATGGAGAATAGTGACTTGTCAACGGGTTGGATTTTGTGGGGGTAAATATTAAAAGTTTTGTTTTATCGGGGTCAATGGCGAGATGGTTCTGGGACATCCAGGTTTCGGTGCAAGAAAAAGCTTCTTGGGTGAGATGCTGTAGTGCAGTGTCAGACTTTGAAGAGCAGATGATAGTTGAGTCATCTGCGTAATGGATAATGGTACTATGGCTAAGAGTGGTATGAAAGCTATTAACAAATATGAACCCAGTATTGAACCTTGGGGATTTATGGAAGGGGAAGAGAATTGTTGCCATATAGTAGATTGCTGCCCATTAATGAGGTAATTCATAAACCACTGTAGGGTAGGGGGAGATAGGTTGAGGTTAGAGAGTTTAGTAAACAGAAGGGAGCGGGATATAGTGTGAACTGCTCTTGATAAATCAAGGAAGAGTGCTGAGACTAGGGAACCAGCATCTCTAGCCCCGTTTACTGTATCCAAAAAGAAAATGAGGGCAGTGTTGGTGCTATGTCCAGGCCTAAAGCCATGTTGAGTGGGGGATTACCAGATGACTGAGCAACTGAGTATGAATACATTTCTCTAGAATTTTTGAAATGGGGGAGAGAATGGCAATAGGACAGAAGTTAGAGATGTCAGAGTTATTGCCACCTTTATGAAGTGGAAGAACAAATGCCTTTTTCCAGATATCAGGTATGCATCATTCTTGCTGATGGGATATGCTGTGGAGGAAACTGGGAGGTGCAGGTATTCTGTGGGTACATTATCTGGGACATTGGTACAGGGTTTGAGTTTGAGAAGTTTTTAATGGTGGAGGTGGCTATGGGTGAAAGTGTGAAAGGGGGAAGAGGATTGGAAGGGGAATGTACTAATGGTGTCCCTGGTGGGTCAGTGTTAATGGGTGGGAAGGTGGTAGTAAGTTTAGTGATGGTGTTAAAGAGGCTAGCTCAGAGTGCGATTTTCTGGGTTTGGGATGGGTTATTAGTTCCTGGGTGTAGAAGGGAGTGGATTGCTCCCCAGAATTGTTTCTTCTCCTGGTGTACAGTGAATAATCATTTTCCATAAACACTCTATTGCCTCCAACTAATACTTTGTCCTTTTGCCACAGTTTAGTCAGATCAACTCTTTCTTCAGCAGGTTTGCATATTTACTAATACAGGTCTTGGTTGCTTTCTCCTAGCCAGAATTGGAGTATATACACAGTGTGCCCTTTCAATTATTAATTCTTGCTGTGACTACTAACCCAGTTACTTAGTTTGTGCCTTCCTAAAATTAGAGTTTGTTCCTTCTAGTTTCTCTGGCACAACAGAAAATCTCAGATTTTCCCTATATGCTATCCTCTAATTCTACCATTTTTTGAAACATATCTTTTTGAACAGTCTCGTACTCAGCCAGCCTTTTTGTAATTTTGACCTCTTATTTTGTAGTTTTTATCATTTCGTCCAACTATGTTTAAAGCTTCCATTCTTTCCAGCCTTTTACTTATTTGAGTTGATATAATCCTTCAGTGTTTTCCTCATTTTAATCAGCTCTGAGCACATTTGACTTATTTTTCCTCAAGATCACTGGAAGGCATGTCTTGCACTAAAGTTTGAGCTTGAATTGCTTTTTGATGAACCGCTGCAGGATTCTTTCTAGTCGGTATTTTCTCTTCAACTTTTCTAGTTGATTTTCTTTCAGGCTCTCTATTTTCTTCTTTGCTGGCATCCAGGCAGTGCACTTAACTTGCCAGTAACTGAATTTACTAAGTGACAAGAGTTCCTGGCCCTTGTCTTGCAGTTTCTTTTTTTCACACTGGGAGAGCTGAAGTTAGCGGTTAATCAATGTGTAGCCATCTTGGAAAGTCAGAAGTTACATACAGATACCGGGTCTAGTTTTTGAGACGTTTCTTGGTGCTCAACAGCTTCACTTGGAGACATGACAGTCAGGAGTCACAGACTCCTGACGTCAGTCTACACAGTCACTAGTTTAGTGGTACACAACCTTTGTGTGGGGAGGGCCACTACACGAATTCTTAATGCATCAGCAGGCCACCTCAAAACATAGTAAGTCGTTATGAGTTAACAATAGGTACCAGTGACTGGCATTTTTACTTAAGACAGTAGTCCTGAAATTGCCCATTTTCTACATCAACTTTGCATTTAACTTTATTCTGGATTGCAGCCATGACTTATTACAAACTCTTGCAGAAAGTTGCTACTGTTTACAGACAAGTTATAAACAACAAAGAATAGTTACTTCCGCAGTTAAAATTAGAGGTGTGTGCAACTGCTGTCGATAGGCAAGTAAGAAAGTGCTGGAAAGTTTGCGTGACTAGAGTAAGGCATAGCATTTTTTTTCACTTTTTTAATTTTTGGTTACACTCAGAGGGCCGAATGGTGTTGCGTCAAGGGCCAGACGTTGTGCATGACTGCTCTACAGGCAACAATGGCATTCCATCACCAGGCAACTATGGATCCACCAATCAACCTCCTGAAACTAAATAAAAGTAATTCCAAAATATGTGACAAAGTACCTGGCACCTTTTTGCTGAAAGAATGGAATAAAGCCATTAGCAATCTTAGAACAACACCTTTGTATCAACCTTCAAGGGCATGGCAAATGAGTATTTAAACATACCACTTCAGTACTGGCTCAATTTGCTTTCTATTGAGGGACAGAATTACCTAAACTATGTGGTCCTACGACAATGAGGTATTAGCTATCCTTTTTAGCTGGTAATCCAATAGATGCAACATTATTATCCCCTTGCTGAAACTGCTCCTTACTCATTTTCTGTCTCATCCATAACTCTCAACAAAACTTTAGTCACTCCAGTTCTGATAGCCTAGCAGCTAGAAATTATTAAGACATACTACAGTACAAGAACTACACTGTACAATCCACAAACTTAAGTATTGCATCTTACAATGAACATTAAAGTCAATAAGTAATCTGTGTCTTTATTATGCTAATCTATAGACCACGTATTATGTTGATCTCAAACAGTAGGGTGGTTTGATTTCTGCTTTGAACTTTTCTTAATTTTTAGTTATGTGCTACGTGCTGTTGGTAACTAATTTGGCATTAATAACACTCAGTCTCTGGTTGTAAGCAATCTTTTTGTAATGTACTATATTACAGGCACATTGCATTGAGAAGTCAACAAAAAGCACCTCATCTAATACCATAATTTCACCAAAATACTTCAGAGTTTGC
Source organism: Protopterus annectens (assembly GCF_019279795.1). Lineage (NCBI taxonomy): Eukaryota > Metazoa > Chordata > Ceratodontiformes > Protopteridae > Protopterus > Protopterus annectens. The sequence continues at coordinate 20,078,876 of NC_056742.1, read as the reverse complement.
ATGTTTCATCTTATTTATAAGCAGAAATGGAACAAGGAGCCATTATGAACCCAAGGTTGCACATCAATATGCAAACAAGGTATGTGTTTGTTAGAGTTGCATAATAAAACCGGTTACTTAAATTACCTAGACAAGTATGCATTCATGAGGACTCTGATATGCTAATCCAAGTAGGAGATGTTGCCTTTGTATGCATGCTTTAGTTACATTAACTGCATGCAAACATTTGTGCAGCTAGACTGCAAACAAAAGAAATCAGAGAGAATTAATAAAACAAAACTGTAAAAAACATTCCTCTGAGTATACAACAGATTAAGGAAACCCCAATACATCAGTGTTGTGTTCCAGACTCCATTTCCAAGTCAGTCCTGTTCCACTACAAAGTCCACAGCTTACTGTGATAAAATATGCAGATGGCACTGTTCTGCTATACAGCGGTTAAGTCCCCACCTTCTGTGCAAGAAATTATTTGAAGGGGCTTCACTTAGCTTGAACATTGGCAAAAGGAGTCAGCTTTGAGATAAAACAATCAATTTTTGCTTGCAATAATTAACATTACAGCAATCATTCCACAGACCTTATTAGCAATAAATACATAGACCTCACAGAAAAAAAAAAAAAAAAAAAAAAAAAAAAAACAGTTACATACTCACCATAATGTTCCATCTGCCTTGTCCGTTTTCATTCTTCAACAAATCAGTTTAGATCTGACCCTCTGATACGACTCTGACACTGCTTTCAGCTCGTGGAACACTGCAATTAGAGCCCTTCCCTTACCCATAATGCATTAGCCCCCTAATATACCTCAGTTCTCCTTTGCTGCCCTTTAAACTTGTATAACATAAAAGTAGATGAAATAACAGCATCTGGAGATCAAATAAAGGAACACCGATTCACCGATTCATTCAGCATTTTTCAATCCTTCCAAGTCAAATTAGTAGGTGTTAGACAGAGGGCAGTTGAAGAATGAACATTGACAACACAGATGAAACATTATGGTGAGTACATAACTATTTTATCTGATTATCTCATTTGTTGAAGAAAGAATGAAAATGAGAGTCCCCAGCTACTTGAACCCCAGGATGACTCTAAGAAAGGATATTCTCTAGCACCACTAAGTCAAAGGCTGCTCTTCCCCTCGAGACTAGATCCAGTTTGTAATGAGCAATAAAGGTACGAGTGTCAACCCAAGTTGCAGCTGCACAATCATCCAATGAAGATCTAGATAAAAAAGCTGAAGTTACCATAGACCTGGTAGAATGAGCTTTTGGTGGATTTGGTAAAGACTAACCCAATTTTTCGTAAACAAAAGTAATGCAAATCAGTTCGCCATTAAGCTAAAGTCACTTTAGAAACTGATTTGCCTAGTTTTGATTCTGAGAAAAAAAAAAACTCTTCGGATTTCCTGAAATCTTTGGTTCTATGAAGATAAAATGGTAATTGTGAACATCCAAATGGTGTAACATATACCTTCCTTTACCTGAGAAATTTGTACAGAATCACAAAAACGGCAAAAGAAGCAGACTGGAACATATATGGTCTGATGAAGCATCTGTAGATGTGAAAGTGTTTTATATGCATTTTTTTTTAGATGCTGCTTTAAAGTTTGGATTGAATATTTTTAACTTGCACAGTGAGGCCATGTTCCAGTCTTCTTCTTTTGCTATTTTTATGATTTGTTTTGAAGTGGAGGCCTGGTTAACTCGAGACAGAACCTTTTTATTCTTTGGATTGGCAAATTGGGAAAGAAGGTTGATAACCTGGTTAATATTAGATTCTGACACCACCTTAGGAAGAAAGGAGGGGTTGGTTCATAAGGATACCCTATCCTTATGAAAAAATCAAATGAGGAGGCTTGGAAGACGGGACCTGTAGTTCCAAACCTCTTCTAGCAGAGGTAATGGCTAATAAAGGCAGTTTTCCAGGTCACTTAGCTGATGGTTCAAAAGACGACGGACAATGATTGCAAAATAAGAAGTTATGTACTCGCCACAATGTTCCATCTGAGTAGGTAACTTCATTTGTCTGCAACCTGTGGGATATGGATCCGATCTTGGATCAGAGCCGGCAACTTCTGTCATAGCATAGATCCGAGCTCCTCCCCTTACCCATAATTCCCTGCCTACCCTGACTGACCTCAGATCAAGTTTGCGCCATAGCACAGCTGATAAGTGTCCCAAAGGGAACATATGCCAATAACCATAAGAACGATCATTTTGGTCAGGGGGGAGGAGGGGGGGATGGTTGCAGACAAATGAAGATACCTACTCAGATGGAACATTATGGTGAGTACATAACTAAGTTCTTAATGTGAAGTAGGAACTTCATTTGTCAGCAACCTGTGGGACAGAGTCCCCAGCTACCTAAATCTTGGGTGGCCTTCATGGAAGGATATTCCGGAGCACTGCAGAGCCAAAGGATGCCCTACCTCGGGAGACTACATCTATTTTATAGTGGCTGATAAAGGTGTGAGATGAAGCCCAAGTGGCTGCGGAACAAATGTCATCCAGTGGAACCCTAGCTTGAAAGGCCGCAGATGTGGCAACGGCCCTAGTAGAATGAGCATGGACTCCTTGAGGTGCAGGCCTTCCCGAGCTCTGATATGCTAAAAGAATACAACTAGAGATCCATCGAGAGAGAAACTTTAGAAACTGGCTTTCCGAAATTACTTTTGGCAAAGGAGATAAACTGATCGGATTGCCTATGATCAGCAGTTCTATGGATATAAAAACGTAGTAGTCTGTGTACGTCTAAGGAATGTAGCTTGTACTCTCCTCTGTTTTGGAAGTTGGGGAAAAACACTGGAAGATTGATCGATTGATTGATGTTCGCTTCTGAAGATACTTTAGGTAGAAAGGACGGATTGATCCAGAGGTAAACCCTATCCGGGTGAAAGACCAGATATGGTGGTTTGACACAAAGAGCTTGCAATTCCGACACTTTTTGGCTGAAGTTATGGCCACCAAAAAGGCGGTCTTCCAAGAGAGAAATTTGAGATCAACCGTGGCCGCCGGTTCGAAGGGGGGGACCAGTCAAGGCCTGTAAGACTAAAGATAAATCCCATGGAGGTACCACCTCTTTGACTGGAGGCCTAAGGAGGAAGGTACCCTTGAGGAAGGTCTTACACAGTTTGGAAGTGATAAGAGGGCCAGACTCTTGCCCCACGTGATAGTATGAGATTGCTGCAAGTTGTACCTTGACTGTGGAAGAACTAGCCCCCTGGTGAAAGAGAGGTTAGAAAATCTAGAACCAACGCTATCGGGGCTGTAAAAGGGTCTAAATAATGGTTTTCTGCCCAAATGGTGAAGCGTTTCCACTTACTTCGATAAACCTTCCTGGTGGAAGGCTTATGAGCTGCTACAAGAATGGCTTTGACAGGTGATGAGATCCCGGGAGTCCTTATGAGGAGTGGAACTGGAGCAACCAAGCCGTCAGCTTGAGGTTGACCAGGTTCGGAGTCGGAAGACAGAGAGGGTGAGAAATGAGATCCGGGAGGGGATCCAGAATCCATGGTGGATACACTAGGTGAGACCATAGGTAAGGGAACCACGTCTGACTAGGCCAGAATGGGGCAATGAGGATCATCTTGCTCCCCAACTGCCTGGCTTTCTGTAATAATTTCAACATCAGGGGAAGAGGAGGGTAAGCATAAAGCAGACCGGGAGGCCAAGCATGAACTAGAGAGTCTCGGGACTCCCGGAGGATCAGAAGCAATGTCGTTGCATTTGGTGTTTGAAGGAGGCAAAAGATCACAACAAGGTTGCCCCATCGGGCAAATACTTGCTCTGCAACTCGATGGTTGAGAGACCATTCGTAAGGAGTCAGGATAGTACGACTGAGCCTGTCCGCTAGAATGTTGGACCGTCCCGGAATGTGCGTTGCGATGAGAAAGCGGTTGGTGGAAATCGCCCATTCCCACACTCTCATGGCCTCGCGGCAAAGGGGGTAAGACCTGGTTCCCCCCTGTTTGTTGATGTACCAGACGACCGACATGTTGTCTGTCTGTACTGCAATCGTCCCTACCGAAGAGAGTTGTGTAATGCCTGCAACGTCAAAAGCACCGCCCTCATCTCTAGGACGTTGATATGCAAAGAGGTCTCTACGTCGTTCCACATGCCTTGGACTGCCCCCCCCCCCACCCCAGGCGAGAAGCGTCCGTGGTCACAGTGTCGACTGGCGGTGGTAGTGAGAAGGGAAGTCCCGTGTGGAGATTGGGAGACTGGAGCCACCACACGAGCGATCTTCTGCAAACCTTGCTTAAGGAAATGGGATGAGACAGGGACCATTGTACCTGGAGGGTCCACTGCAGGACCCTCATGTTCAACCGGGCCAATGGCAGCAGAGGGATTGCAGCCACCATAGATCCTAGGGCCCTCAGGACCAATTCTGCCGAAGGAGTTTGCAGTTGAAGGATGGCCTGCACGTGCAACATCAGGTTCCAAAGCCGATCTGGAGTCAAGAACGCAAGCATCTGTCTGGAATCCAGTCTCGCCCCTATAAAATCCAACACCTGTGTAGGGATGAGAGAGGATTTGGTCATGTTGATGGTTAATCCTAATAGTGGAGCCAGACTGAGGAAATAATCTCTGCATGAACAAAGTAGATGCCTTGTTGGGGCCGTAAGGAGCCAGTCGTCCAGGTATGGGAAGACCTGAATTCCCTGGACTCTCAGGTGGGCCGCTATTATCGCTAGGACCTTGGTGAACACTCTGGGGGCTGAGGTGAGACCGAAGGGGAGGACCCCAAATTGAAAGTGACTGGCTCCCAGCCAGAAGCGGAGAAACCTCCTGGAACGCCTGTCCACTAGAATGTGATAGTACGCATCCTTGAGGTCGATGGAGCACATCCAGTCGTCCTCCCGCAATAAGGGGAGGACGAATTGCAACGTGACCATTCGGAACTTTTCTTTGGGTACCGCCAGGTTTAGGAGAGAGAGGTCGAGGATGGACCTCAAGTCCCCCGTCTTTTTTGGCACCAGAAAGAACCTTGAGTAAAACCCTGATCCGATTTGATCTGGGGGGACGGGCTGGATGGCTCTTTTGCAGAAGCTGCTGAATTTCTGCAGCAGCCGCCTCCCTCTGACTGGGTGGTACGTCGGGGAGGCCTCTGATTCTAGGGGTTATGATAAAGGGAATTTGGTAACCTCTGGATATAATACGAAGCACCCAGCGATCTGTTGTTATTGACTCCCACATTGCTAGGTGCCTCGAAAAACGCCCCCCGACTGCCTCCAGAGTGGAGCAGCTGGGTAACCCCTCAGGGGTTCTGCGTGGGCCTCTCAGAGAACGGTTCTCTGGACCCAAAATTCCTGGGGCCCCCTCTGCCTCTGGGGCGGCGTCCTCCCTGTCCTCTGCCACAAGAGGACTGGTTGTCCTGAGCAGACTGGGATTGATGCGATTTTCGGAACCACATCATCTTCTGACCCTTTTGGTTCTTGGAAAAGGACCTCTGGGGTGCAGAGAACCGGACTCCAACGGCAGACAAGGTCTTCCCATCTTTCTCGCTCTGGACAAGAGTGTCGCAAACGGTTTTGCCGAACAGTGCAGAACCATCAAAAGGGGCATTCGCGAATGACGCCTTGAAGGGATCCAAGAAGTCACAGTGACGGAGCCAGGCCAGTCTCCTCAAGACAAGCCCGACTCCGCCTGCTCTAGCGGCTCCCTCCGTAGCATGAGACAACAGCCGCATAGAGGTGTTAGAGATAGAGCGGAGGGTGGCCATTCGGGAGGAGTACAGATCCTTGTCTCCCTCCGACATGGACCCTGGGGGGGAAGCAGTGTATTCCTTAATTAGATCCCGCTGCATTCGAATAACGTGTGCCATGTAGTTCAAGGCCCTCAGACAGTCGCTGAACTGAAGGCCCGCTTCCCAAGACGGTCCATCGCGCGAGACTCCTTGCTCGGAGGATGAACCGTGGGGCTCTCCTGAGCCAACTCTTTCTTGGTGGCTGCAGCCACCAACATGGCATCCACAGGGGGACCTCTGCTCCAGTGTGATCTCTCTGCAGGGGGGCTCAAAATGTTGTCCGGGCGCTTGGGGATTGGCTCTACGGTGTCCGGTTCCTTCCAAGCCCTAGAGGATATGAGATCCACCAGGGAGTCGGGTGGAGGGGACACCCAAGAGGTAGATGGCCCTGCCTCAAATGTCTCAAGGAATACGGACTCATCAGAGGAAGCCTTGGGGGCAGACCACCCACCCCTGATTTTGAGCATTTCCATGTCTCCTCGGGGGGTGACCTAGGGGAGCCTTCCCCTTCATCTAAGTCCGTATCTTCGGTGAGACTCTCAGGGGACTCTATGTGCCTCCTCTCGCACTTTGCCTTGTGAGGAATCTCCTCGGGGGGGCTGTCCGAGGAGTCCTCATGGACTGTATCTTGTTCCACTGGAACTACTAGAGGCGCTGAGGCAGGCTGCCCTGAAGGCCGGATGAGGGGAGCCAGGACCAGATAAGGAGTGCGGGAGGGAGCCGAAGCCAGGACCGGAGGCCTGGAAGCACTCGACAGTGCCCTCTCCACCGCAGCGAAAGCCGAGGGGGAGCCGCTCTGACGGATCCGAGATCAGACTCCCACTCGGATCCGAAGTGGGGATCGGACCCGGTGCCGAGAACGTCGGATCCGAGGGACCGGTGCACTCCGACCGGGACAGAGCCGAAAGCACCCAGAATCCCTCGGATCCGAAGCTCGGCCCACGGCTCCGAGAGGTCAGATCCGACAAACTCGAGGGAGCAGTCGGAGCCGATGTGCCCAGCACGGTCGGCTCCGACCCACCCCCCCGGATCCAACGTGGCTCGGTTCAGAGCGCTCCGAACCCGGAATGCGGGTCGGAGAAGGAGCAATAGGGGCGAAAAAAGGGGTCGAGCTCCCCCCCCCCGGAGGGGGAGGAGGCAGGAGCACTTCCATCTGCATCTGGGCCTGGATGAATCTCCTCATCATCCGGTCCAGGTCCGCATCTGACATGCTAAAAGTGGACCTCGAAGAGGCCACAGAGGCAGACCTGGAGTGCCGCCTCGATGACCGACGGGAACCGGGTCACCTCCTCCTCGGGTCCCGGGGAGAAACAAGGGGATCGGATCCGAGGAGGAGGAGACAGAAGACCTAGACGGAGAAGCCCTCTTGGCGGGCGGGGCCAATGAAGAGTCCTCGGCCCGCCGCTTAAGGTGCTTCTCTCTCCGCTCCTCTTTCCTGGACTCCCTATCCTCCGGAGCCGAAGCGGGAGGTTGAGTCCCGGTCGGAGGAAGGGAGGCAGGAGTGACCGCTATCAGGGGGGGCAGCGGTCACCGAAGTACCGGAGGCCGAAGCAGAGTCTGGGGGTAAAAGGCCCGCCAGAACCAGCTTCGACCTCCGATCCTCAAGTGCCCTGGGGTTGAACGCCGCGCAAATTGCGCAACCCGAAGAGCGGTGTTCAACCCCAAGGCACCTAACGCACCGAGTGTGGCCATCAGCCGGTGAAAGCTTGTGAACACACTCGGTGCATTTCGAAAAAATGGCTTTAGGGGCCTCCGACATTACTAAAGTAAAGCACACTCATTAGGCCCCTAACACTCAAGTCACACACACACGCTACGACCAGCAGGGGAGGGAGGAATATTTTAAATTAAAATTTAAGCTGAGAAGCTAAAACAACAATAAGTTTAACGTTAAGGATAAACCTACCACGCACACACAATCACTCAATCAGAAAACAAGAAAGAAAACTTTTTTCTCACAAACGCCAAGAGCTCTGGAATCTAGCTGTTGCTTGAAGAGCGGCAAACTAGATCTGGGGTCAGTCAGGGTAGGCAGGGGATTATGGGTAAGGGGAGGAGCTAGGAGCTCGGATCTATGCTATGATAGAAGTTGCCTGCTCAGATCCGAGATCGGATCCGTATCCCACAGGTTGCTGACAAATGAAGTTCCTACTTCAGATCAATAATTAAATCCCACAGAGGAGTGGTATCTTTTAATGAGGATCTAAGAAAAGCTCCCCTTAGAAAGGCTTTACAGCATTTGGAAGAGGCCAGAGATGAATTATTTACTCCTATATGAAAAAGTACAATTAGCTGCCATTTCCAGTTAACAGTAGAAGAGCTAGCACCTTCATTAAAAATTGCACCTAAAAATTGCACCTAAAAATCCAAGAACTTGAGGAACTGGTGCTGAAAAAGGAAGTGTCTTTTTTGCTGCACCCCAAAAAATAAATTTTTCCATTTACTTCTGTAAAATTTTCTAGAGGAAAGTTTGTGGGAAGATAAAAGAATGTGGTGGACAGAGAGGAGAGCCTGGGCTGTGCAGCAGAAGTGGAGAAACCCTGCGGTCAAACTTTAGGACTAGAATGCCCGATGTATCATGTCTGTCGGGTGAGACAAAAGGTCTTGAGTTGTACCCAGAAGTCAGGGTGGGTGAAGTAGATTAGGCCAAAGAAAGGAAAAACAAATCTGACGAGGCCAGTAAGGCAATGAAGATAAGTGCTGTTCAATCAAGATGCTTTCTGAAGAAATTTTGGGGATTAGAGGTACTGGCAGGTAGGCATAGAGGAGACTGGGGAGCCAATCGGGGAGAACAGCATCACTCAGTGATTTCCCCCTATGGGGGGGGTGAAATCATGGCAAAGAACCTGCTGCACTTGCCCCCCTCGTGACCCTATTTAGGAAGAGTCCATGGTAACTATGGCCTTGGGCTGAGGAAGAATAAAGGGGCAACCTAGCATTATCTGATTGGAGTATATCCACCACAGGAGAATTCTTGCAGGCCTGAGTTATCTTGATATAGTTGGATAAAGGTTGGTGAAGAATGGACCACTAAGTTGCTAGGATACATTGAAGAATTTACATGTGTTACCTTGCTAGTAGGACCAAAACTATCACAGCAGACATTGACCTCAATGCTTGTATGATCAGTTGAGCTGAAAGAGAAGAACTTTGAATTATCTTTTTGACCTGGAATTGAATGGCCTTGAATTCTCGACAAGGGTGAGAGGCCGTCATTGATGTTATATTTAACAAGGCTCTAACTCCAATATCAGAGATGATTCAAGTCGAGATTTCTTGTAATTGATGGTAATTCTCAGGTGAAAGCATAACTGGAGTACATAATCTCATGTTTTGATCAGATGATGCCAACTGGAATGGTTATGAGCCAGTCATCCAAATACAGAAACACCTGGAATCCCTGTAGCCTCAAGTGAGCTGCTACACATTTGATCACCCTGGAGGCTGTGGTGAGACCAAAGGGAAGAGCTCCAAATTGGTAATGCCTGGCTCCCAGCCAGAAGCATAGGTATTTCCTGGATCAATTGTTTATTTTGATATGATAGTACACATCCTGAAGATCCACTGAGCACATCCAATCATCCTTGTGTAGAAAGGGCAGAATGGACGACCATCCAGAACTTGGTGTACTGAACGGACTTGTTCAGAATACAGAGATCCAATACTGGTCTCAAGTCCCCCATTTCCTTTGGCACTAAAAATAAAGTTAAGAACTCTTTCCAGGTCTGGGCGTGACCTCTTGGATGACTTTTCTAGCAGCTTGTTTATATCTAATGTCGCTGCGTCCCTGCTTTGATTCCTGTCAAATGAAGTGATAGGGAAAAGGGTATTGCATTACCCCTGGTAATGATTTGCTACACCCATGAATCTTCTGTAATTCCTAGCCAGGTTCTCTGGTACAGCAATAAATGACCCCCAAATGCCTCCAGAGGTGAACAGTCTGGCCTCCTTTCAGGAGCACTGAAAGGGTCTTATCTCATATCTCTAGATCCCAGTTTCTGTGGGCCACCTCTGCCGCATGGGTGGCATCTTCCATTAGAATTCCCCCCTCTGCTCCTGGAGGAACTATCTCCATGTGGATCTTTGAAGGGAACCTGGGACTTTCGAACCACATTTTTTGACTGCCTCATTCATTCCTAGAAAACGTTCTTTTTGGGGTCGAAAAACATACTCCCACAGCAGACTGGATTTAACCTTCATTTTCACACCTGGATAGTGTATTTTATTTTACTCTGGGGCCAAATAAACAACTTCTGTCAAAGGGAGCACTGACAATGGAAGACTTGAAGGGCTACACAAAATTACACAGGTGCATCCAGGCGTATCACCTAAAGGAGATGCCTGAACCCACTGCCCTTGAGGTACCTTCAGCTGTGTGGGAGAGAAGCCTCATGGATGAGTTTGATACAGATTGTATGGTGGCCAACTTGTGAGGCAATCAGCTCTCTGCCTGTGAAATAATGGTCCCAGAGAAGGATTTGTAAGTTCTTTAATCTAATCATTCTGGAGTCTAGTGAAGTGTGCCAAGTAATTCAGCGACCAAAATGCAAATATCACCGATGCATATACATGGTTCCCAAAAATCGGTCCAGTAACCTAGACACTGTTAGGGGGATGGACAGGAACTTTGTTCTGCTAGTTCTTTCTTCGTGGCCATCCAACATTGGAACCATGGCATTAACTGGTACTGTCTTGCTCCAGGAATTCCCTGTTCTTAGGTGTTGCCAAGATCCTGTCTGGGGATCAGCTCAATAAAATCAGGTTCCTTCTACACCCATCGAGAAAAAAAATCAATGAGCTCATCAGCAATCAAAGTCACCCAGGAAGTAGATGAGCCAGCTCAGAAAACCTCCAGTAATATGGACTCCTCTTAGGAGGAAGGGTTGTTGGTAGACCAACTACCTCTTTGCTTGAGAATGTCTAGAATTTCTCCAAAGGAGACATCAGGTGGTGATCTTGGGGACCCTTCCTCCTCAATGAAGTCTGTATCCTCTGTGACAGACTCCTGAATGGAGTTGAAGCGCCTCCTCTTGCACTTTTTCTTTCTAGGGCCTTTTGGTGGGATGTTCTGGACAGGCATTAGAAGAGAACAATATACCTTGCAGGCTAACCTGTGACTTACCTGGACTGGCTGTCCCTGCAGCACAAGTTGAGGCTCAATACACAAACACAACTGGGGCTAGAAATTAGGATACGAGGAGGATGGAAATGTCCTTTCTCTAGGGGCAGAGAAAGCAGAATGCCTTGGACAGAAAGACAGTCTTCTCAGAACATTCTTCCAGACTGTCGGCTCCCTTCAACCGAAGACAAACCATTTGAGGAAGAAGTCTGATCAGAGCTGTCCAGCACCAAGGCTCTGAGGGGCAGAGATTGTGACAACAACTTTAAAGTAGACCCCAACACCCCAGATATGGCACAGATGCTTCAGCTCTGAAGTGCTCAGAGCCAGTCCACTCAAATGTCACTGGAGTCGAAAATACCATAATCTTTGGATCCAATGCGGATTGTTTCAAGATGCTCGGATTCAACTGCTCAAAAACCAAAGGTCAGATTGGAGGAGGAGTCAGTATAGGCAGAGTAGTACTCACAAAGGTCTCCAGACCCAATGGGGTCAGAGTCGGGAGAACCCCATTTGTATTTGTCTCAAAAGGAACTTCCTCCAAATCCCATCCACAACAGCCTCGGTCAGACTTGAAGAATGAGTGGTAGATGCTATGGTTGATGCTTTAGAGTGGTGATGCTTGGGAGATCTGTCTAGGAAAGGAGAAGGGAGGACACCGAATTCAAGAGCAGAGGAGATCTGACCTGTGGTGATTTATCTGAGTTTGTCTTTGGATCCAAAGGTTACAATACCTTGTGAGCCAGTTCTGATCCCAGAGTTGAGGAACTTGTAGGATCCGGGGAACGCTTCTTAGCCTCATTTTTCTTAGAGTTTTTAGGGGTTTGAGCCCCAGATGATGCTTTGGAAGATTTACTAGAAAAGCTCACCAGACTCTGCTACACTTTACTGTGAAGGAAAGGTTAGTTTGCTTTTCATTTATTGTATTTTGTATTACTTTATTGCCTTTTTATATTTTGAATACTGTGATTTGTTTTCTTTACCTTGTGTTTTACTTATATTCTGCTTTTAACTGCATATTAAAACTTCAAAAGAGACCACAGCGCTCTCTCTTGTGAGTCGGGCAGAAATTTTTTCCTCACCCACCCACCCGCTTACTGTCGTGTTCTTAAATACCACTGTCTTTCTAGTTGCCTGCCTCTTATGTTAATTTGACCACATATCTCATTTCCTCTCTGCTTTCACTGGCTTGTGCGAGTAAGCACAAAATTATCATTTTGTGAAATCACTCCCCTTCAACTATTTAAATTAATTGGCCATCCTACTGTATTCCATAGTACCAGAATACAAAAGTGACCACCCCCTTTCACTCTATCTTGCTGTTTTAAAAATAGTGACTCTCCACTAAAACTTTAGACAGGTAACTACTTTCACATCTAACTTATCTAGTGCACACTGCAGTGTTTAGGATAAACCATTTTTTTTCATCTTACCTTTAAGCATCCCTGTAACTAGCACCTGCTCTAATACCTGCTGTAAAGCACTAGGAAGTCAAACTGATACAAGCACTCAATTCTCCTTGAGGATAAATTAATCATAGGCACTAAACAGCCTAATATTGCAAAGTATCTTGCTAAGGCAAGAGAAAACAGCTCCTGTACTTTTCAAAAAAGCACCAAACCAGGCATGTCCAAGGGACAGCTTCCGGTGATTTCTCCTGTACACCTGGTGAATCTGGACATACTGGGGCAATGCAGCAATTGCCTCATCTACCCAGACAACCCTCTCCTCCTACCACCCAACACTACAACTTGTGAGAGATGTACTTAGCCAAACTGGAAGCAAAGCTCTCTCCACCCAAAATTGTGCTAGACAGTCAAGAGGAGAAGGTTACCACCCACACTACACCTCAAGCAACACACAGCCCTTTCTAAACCCACACCACAAACACCCACACATAGCAACATTAAATCCACATATGTGGAGGCCCTTAACTGTAACCTGCCTAAACAACAAGGACCTCTGAAGCTGAAATGCAAACACCAATCACAGCCAAAGTGTCACATAGCTCACACCACTGTGAAAAGGCAAGACAACTTACCTAACTACCTTAGGTGACTCTCTAGTCAGGCACACTGATGTCCCCCTTACCAGGCTGAACAAGGAGAAAATTAGTCAGCTGCCTGTCGGGTGCCAGGATCCACCACACAACACATGCACTCAAGTCACTCCACAACAAGTACAAATATGACTCTGTCATTGTCCATGTTGGAGTGAATGACTTAAGACTTACCTCCCTGGACTATATGAAGAGAGACATGAAGAGCTCTCGGATCATGTGGCCCTTGCAGGTATGACCCTAGCCCCGAGTAGCATCCTGGCTTCGCCCAGAATGATACCACAATATAAGGACAAAATGATTGACTTCAACAATTGGCTAAGCTTCTGGTGTCATTCAAAGGAGATCCAGTATCTGTCTGCCTGGGACGACATGATCAACAGACCACGATCCTTTGCCAGAGATGGTCTGCACCTGTCACCCCTGGGATTCAGGTTACTGGCTAAGGTTCTTGCCACCCTTATAGTGCCTTTTTTAGGCAAACTTCAAAGGACAAAACCACCACCGTAACAAGTACAAGCATCCAAATTCGGAAGGTAATGCTAGAAGTCTAAACCTCAAAATGCACTCTCTCGAAGCACTCCTAAAAATGGAGAACATCAACATCTGTGCAGTAAATGAGACCTGGTTCAAGGCTCCAGAGAACACCCCTGCAATACCAGGCTGCAACTCTTACCACACTTTTCTGACACCAAACCAGGGCCGAAACACTAAATGTGGAGGAGTGTCCATATTCACCAAGGACATTCACACCACCAGGCTAGTTGCCCAACACAATGCGTCTGAAATTCTCCAGGTGCAACTAACACTAGGTAAGACTGCAATCCAAATTGTAGCTTGCTACAGATCCCCCACCATGCCCCAAGATTCTCACTACGCCTTTCTAAACATACTGGAAAATATTAAGATACAACCAAACACCCTAATACTGGGTGATTTCAACTACCTTGCCATTAACTGAGAAAACTACTCATGTACCAACACCTTTGCCCAACGGTTCTTGGAATTCATAAATTCCAATGTCCTGGATCAACTAATCCATAGTCTCACCAGGGGCTCCAATATCCTAAATCTGGTCATTACCAACATGGGAAATCGATGCTCCATACCCATGATCACCCCTCGTTGGTCAGGTCTGACCATAAGCTAACAACCCTTAACATCCACATCCCACCCCCCAAGTAAGGAAACTTCCAAAAAAAACTTCTCTAAAGCCATCTTCATGCTACTCAAGTCAGAAGTGACAAACTTCATGATACCCATGCAGATGGGTACTGAAAGTTCAACTGCCAAATCCTACACTAAGGCACTGTACAAGCACATCCACTCATGCATGAACCGTGCCATCCCAAATAAAACCAAGATGCTCTCCTCCAAAAAAAGGACGCTCTCCTCCAAAAAAAGGAATCCAATCTGGTGGTCCCCTGCCATAAACAAACTTTACAACCAAAGGAAGAAAATGTTGCAGAAAAGAGGAAAATCCCAGGATGCAAAAAACTCCTTTACCAGCCTCAGTAAAAGCTGAGATCCCTCATAAAATCTTCCAAAGCTAGTTATGAAAATAAAATTGCCAGATTCCAAAGACAACCCAAGGAATTCTATAACTATCAAGAAACTAAATGGCAATGCTCATATCTGCTCTGAGCCACAACAAAATGGCATTAAATATACTGATCCCAAGGATATTGCCAATATCCTGGCAGATCAGTTCAGTGCCAACTTCACCCTCCTCTCACGCCCTAAACGGCCCATCTCAATACCGAAGACTGCCAAATCCCGGTAACAGCCACACAGGTAAAAAACGCACTCTACAAAGCTAAGAATACAGCATCCATGGGACCAGATGACATCCCGGGCTGTGTATTACACGAACTACAAAATGAACTGGCACCTCACCCAAGTGTCATGTTTAACCATAGCCTCACCTCAGGCTTCATGCCCACTGAGTGGCGCACAGCTACAGTTAACCCACTCCACAAGGGGGATCCACACCTTGGATCCCGGGAACTACCGCCCCATCAGTCTGACGAGCCTGATCTGCAAGGCCATGGAACGTATTATTATGGAACTTAAAGACATTGGCTACCTTCAAACACTGGACCCCACCCAGTTTGGGTTCGTGAAGGGCCGATCTTGTCTCCTGAACCGGATTGACTTCGAATTAGTCTCCAGAGCAGTGGATGAGGGAAAGGCGGTCCACACAGTCTATCTGGACCTCGCCAAAGGCTGTGACACCATCCCCCACTCTGGAATCACAGATAGACTTACTAAGCTGGACATTAATCCCTATGTCACTCGATGGGTTGCCAACTGGCTTACTGCCAGAACCCACACTGTAAAAGTAGCAGACTCCAAGGTTCAGTCCTGGGAATACTCTCGTTTGGCATCTACTTCTCTGAAGTACAGGCCAACACTAAGGGACTCTGGCTAACAAAGTTCACAGATGACTGCAAACTGGGAGCCATTAACAAATCCCCAAATTATGTGGCTACTCTACAAAAGAGCCTTACAGAAACGGATGCTTGGTGCCAGAGTCATGGGCTCAAGCTCAATGCCAAGAAATGTATAATTATCCCCTTTGGGGGAAAAAACATGTACCCATGAATTACCACATAGGTGGTAGTACACTAAACATTGAAAGTGTGATAAGAGACTTAGGGACACAGGTGGACAGTGGTCTCATCTTCGATAACCACATCGCCACAACAGTCAGGAAATCCTATGTGGCACACCTCATCAGCAAAGGCTTTTCATCCAGAGAAAAGGAGGTCATTGTCCCACTGTACTCATCCCTCATTAGACCCATTATAGAATACAACACCCCATTTGGTATGTACCTCTCAAGACATCTGCACCAACTGGAAAGGCTGCAGAAATACCTCACTAAAAGAAACAGGCCTAAAGCAGATGCCCTACGCGGACTGCCTTAAAAAACTCCAGCTATACTCTGTAGCATATAGTCTACTCAGAGGAGATCTACAAGGCCATGTCAAACCCAGAGCTGTTGGACATGCTACACTTAAAGAAATCCCAATCACTCAGAGCAACACGCTCCAGGGATCTAAACCTTGTCATCACAATGAACAAAACATGCTGAAGGGATAGGTTCCTGACCCAGAGACTCCCCAGACTCAGGAATAAACTGCCCATACATGTCAAGCAGAGCACCTCTTTGGCCCTCTTCAAAGGGAACTTTGACGATTGGATGGGAGAAAGGAAATTCACTCTGGGGATCACGTCAGTCACCCTGCTAGACAGGGGTCCAAGGAAGTAAATATTGTGGGTAGAAATAGCCAGGGAATGGTTATGGCTAGACTTGTTTAGGCCCTAGGGCAGATAGCATAGTACCAACCTATGAACCTATTTAGAAAGAAGTAACTCTCTCAAGATACATTTTTTTCAATCAATTAAAGCCCTAGGGTTGTCATAAGCAGAGTCTACATTTGCAGGGCCTAGACGATATGCACAATTAGAATTTGCATTGGAAAGAGGTATTTCATGGCCACAGGCTGTATATCTTTTAAAGCCAGAAGGTTTTTCGGCAGTTGCTCTAATTTACAGGAAGAAGGATTTAGAGAAAGATTTTTATTTGACTTTTTTTTTTTTAGTGCAAGAAAATTGCCAACGATGGCAATCTAAAGATGTGCTAAGAAACATTTACCAACTATGTTTGTAAATTATTACATAACTACAGTGTAATAGAGAAGGGAGGAGAAGTAGTTTTAAAGTGAAGTTTTTTAAGAAAAAAGTTGATAAAGAAATACACTTGTGAACACTACTACCAAAGAATTTGTAGTGACCACGTCCGTATGCAAAGGTGACAAACGAGATCTGAAGTATGTTTGCAGACTACTGCATAGTGGATAAGGAAGTAGCTTGAGAGTTGCAGTGTTCCACAATCTGGAAATGGAAATA
>NC_056742.1:19984903-20023339 GCF_019279795.1 Protopterus annectens | reverse complement strand
CAACAGTAGCATGCAAGACACCTCTAGTGAATCAAAACCACACTGCAATGTATGTTTACCAACTTGTTCAGCAAAATGCATAAAATCCTATAAATCCTTATTTTCAGCACAATCAGGAGTCATCATTTTCTGTTTAAGCAATCCAATAATATGCAGCTAATACTTTAACATATGAAAATGGCAACTCAAGGCCCTAATTGCCAAAGTTGCAGAAGTGTATACCTTCTTACCCAATCTATCCAGTGCCCTGGAGTCTCTATCAGAGGGGATAGGATTTTTGGCAGTAATAGCTGTAATGCCCTTGGGTCCCTGTGAAATCGTTTCAGGATCCGCAGTAGGATTTTTGAAAAGGAACTCGAGAGAGTCAGGAACCCTGTAATATCTATCAGGTTTTCTGGAAGCAGGAGGTAAAGAGTTAGGGGCCATGCTAAATTCCAAAAAGGCATCAACAATGTCCAGTACAGGCAGTATAGCTAAAGGCCTATGCTGCAGCAGGAGTAAGAAATCCTTGAACCTCTTTTTAGAATCCGAGAAATCCTGACTTTCCCCAACGAAAAAGCTCCCTGAGAGTATGCAAGGTTTCACCAAAAGAGAAATCCTCTGGGGGGGGGCAGAGGGAATAGAGTCCTCAGCATCAGAATCCTCATAGGTAGGACTAGGGTAAATCCTGGTCATCAGAGGAAACAGAAATTTCAGAATCCTGGTCAGAAGTATCATAAGCAAACTCAGTCCTAGGTCTCAGAGAGGGAAGGTTGGCTTCCCCTGATTAAAGTAATAAGGTCTTCAGTCATTCTCATCATTTGTTCTTTAGGCATAGAGGCCTGACCATGCAGGTCCGGGCGTCAGTTTTCTAGGCATGGTTTGAGTTTTAGGCCCTGAAGAAGATGGCGCCAGTTTTAATATGCAAGTCAGTAGGCCTGAATACACCCTCAGAAGCCGGTGCCTGCACAGCGGCTCCGGACCCATCCAAGGTAGAGACTTCCGCAGGTTCCACAGTTGAAGCATCTCGTGGCATAACTGACTCTGAATGGGTCTCAGTAGAGGCCTATGAATCTGAAGTAGCGGGCATGAGGGGCTGCGAAAGCATCTCATTGAGTACTGGCGAACTGGGCGGCCTGTCTCTGTCTTTATCTTTGCGTTTCTTTGGAATGTCGGTAGTTTGATGGCTTACCGAAGACATATCAGGATAATTGAACAGAGCACCAAAAAATGTAGAAGCGCAAATACAGACAAAGGATAGTTCCTGGTTGAAATAAGGCACAAAACAGCCAGCGAGGTACATCGTGGTCAGGGCCTAGGCAAGGAATACAGTACGAATGAAAATCTTTGAGGTATCTGCTTTCCACAAGAAATGATTATTTACTTTTACTGACATCTGTTTAGAGCAAGAAAAAAGTTTGCCCAACGGGGTATTTAGCTTTTAGTTGAAAACTTCGGTTCTGAAACTCGAAAACGAAAATTTCCGGAGTCTGCCGACCAGCACTTGTGAACTGCTTCTGCTTCGGGCACCACACGGCAAGAAAGACTGATGTAATGATGTCAGCTGCGTATTTTATACCCCTGACGACCTGACGTCATGGAAGAAGAGACAGCAACCGACGCAGGACCCAAGACTTTGTTAATCAGGCCGACTGAGGGCTAACTGCAAGCAGATAACCCAAATGTAATGACTGCAACAGTGAAACGCAAAGAACATCTGGGTTATGGTGTCTACACATATTGCAGAAATTGTCATTTTTATGCAGTTCTCAACAAAGGTGGAAATGACCATGAGTTATGGCCATGTAAAATACCAGATCGCATGAACAGTGCAAATGTAAAAAGACTCAATGACAGGTTGATAATAAAACCTTCAGGGATTACTAAGAAAAGAATGGAAATAATGCTTATGTTGTGTATTAAAAAAAAGCAGGAAAATATTATGTAATCAGAAGGATACAAGCCCTGGCGATAACTTAGACAATTTGGATTTCATTAGCAGCCCATGCATTGGAGGAGCTGGCAAGGAATGGGAGACTATTGAGACAATCGCGGATAGCTTCTTTCAGGAAGAAGAGAGTATGGCTACATATCAGCGGAGACAAACATCGCCGTATTGCTAAGTTGCATGCTTCAAAAAGGGAAGGACGGTTTACTTCAGTTACGTAAGCAAGTGAAAGACCTTTGCTAATACCCACTGGACAGTGAACTTTAAGCATGCTACTTGGACAGGTGCCATGAAGTTAAATTCAAAATTATCAGCCTTACGAAAACACTGATAAAAGACGTTCTGCTGAAGTTTCTCCAGCTTACCAGTACTTCAACATTGCTGTTTTAAGTGAACAGAAATGGGATATTACAGGATAGACTAGAACACAGTGATCTCATTAGTAGTGTTCTCACAATATATTGTGCACTAGAAGTAACTATCCAGAAAAAGGACCGCATCAGCAAGCCCCCCCATCACAAAAATCAGAGTTAGAAAAAATTAAAATTAGTAATAACTCCTTATTGTGCTACAGGGTAGGCTTGAATTACGTGCAACTTCAAGTGTAAAAAAAATAAATAAATAAATAAAAAAAAATTATTTACAGCTTCTGTTTGTAAAGGTCGCTTAACAATGAAGTGCTGGATGCCAGTGGGTTGCTGTAATCAAGTAGACAAAAAGATGAACCGGAGGATACAAAAGAAAGGACTGCACATTGTGTTAAGAATGGTAGAGTATTTCATTTATTCAGAGGCACAGCAAGTCAGTACATATACTATAATGAAGCTATACTTGGAAAATCATATCTGTGGTCACATTTGAACAAAAGGCACCCAAATTGCAAGAGCAGAACCCCATACAAACCAATAAAAGCTACTGCAAGTACTACTTTCATCAAGAGACTCCGCAGAGACTCAGCAGTGTAGGTCTGTTATAATCTTCTCTCTGAGATACTCCTACTGATTCTTCTGCTGTGCACACTACTGCACCCCTCCCCCCTCCCAAGCAGTGTAGGTCTAATATAATTCTCCTCTCTGATATCCCTGAATCTTCTGCTGTGCACACTACTGGACCACCCCTTTCCTCCCATTTATTGTAACAAATATATACAGTTTTTCAAACCTCTGCATTTATTTTATATTCTACCTCCCTGATGATCTACTAAATCTGCTTTTGAGTTCACATAGATAAACAGACACCTTTAGGTACTGACTTGGGATTTCTGGTGGATTGTTTTTCTCATCTCACAGCCTTCTCCAAGTCCTGGTATAGCCTCCCCCCTTCTCTTGTTCGCCTAACATAATTCTCCCTCAAGATACCCTCAGCACTCAACTCTTATCTTGAACCATCCCCTTCTGCTCTCATACCCTATACCACAATCAGCCACATCTACTACTCATTCCCTCTCTCCATCTCCTAATATGTGCACCTCTCTGTCATTTCTCTTCTTCCTCTCACTAACTTTCTATACTTTGCCTTCAACCCCTCTCTCCCACCCTCCCTCATACTCTCGGCACTCACTCTTGTCACCCATATTTAGTCTCGCCATCATTCTTCCCCACCTCACCATCCGACCTCTTCAAAATTACCACTTTTTTCTAGCTCATCTCTCCCCACTAGTCAAAAACCTAGATATCTTTCTACTCTGAACCTATGCTTCTATATTCTCGCGTTCTTTGACACACTTCTCTTGGATTGGAACATCCACCCCACCTAGGACCACCCACCCCTTGCTTGCACAATACCTCAGCACTAACCTCTCCCCCCATCTACCCCTCCTAACACTCCCCCACCTAAATCACCAATATCTTCTCACTAAATATTCAAAGCATTGTAAATAAAATAACAGAACTGCACTCTTGGATTTCTAATACATCTCCCCACATTCTATCGGAAACCTGGCTTAAACCACACATCCTCAGCTCAGAAATCTTACCTACAGGCTACAATATCTTTCACTTAGACAGAACCAATAAGCGAGGGGGGTGACTATCACCTACTCTGAACTACTAAACTTGTCTCCTCTCTCCATCTTTCTCACCTGCAGAAAACCTTATAGTTAACTGTCACCTAAACTCACACAAATAATTTGCCATAGTCTCTACATACATTCCTCCCAGCAATAATATTCCAATCCTAGAGAACTTTTTCCTCCTGGCTCACTCAACATGTCCCCTATAAAACCATCATACTTTTGAGACATTAACATAGACTGGTCTAAACTGTCCCCCTCATCCATAGTCTCAACCTCCAAGGATTTCACCAACACATTTCTACACCTACTAGAACCAACAAATACTCTCCTTCTGGACATATCCTTAACTGGATTCTTACATCAGCTCCTTCACTGAATTCTTACCTCAGCTCCCAACCATTACCATAACCTGGCATACTTCCAAACTCTAAACGATCACTCCCCAACCTTTATTCATAGATTCACGCATTTTACCAAAGACCATACTTATAGAACATGCCGGAACCTCACCCACTTGGACCCAGACACTTATCTCTAAGCTATCTGGCATCAATTGGTCCTTCCTATACCATCTCCCTCTCAATGAGGCTGTAAAATCCTTCAGTAAGATTTTCCTCGACACTCCATTCTATTGCCCCTTCTAGAAAAATCAGAATTAAATCCAACTGTAAAGAAAAAACAAGCAAAGTACCTGGATATATCTGGTGCAAAGCACAAAAGTAAATAAACTCCAGAAAACAGCACAACACCAGAACACACAGCCTCGGGATAAAAAGTTTTAAGTTTTAATTAGAAACAGTAAGAGCTTTCACGATAAAAATCGCTTCATCAGACTGCCATTACCCAAATGAATCAAGCAGATAAACAGCCTATCAGCTCAAACCAAATTAATAGCCAATGAAATCACTCAACAAATTAAAGGCGTGTATAACATCTAAAATACATGTACCACTTTAAAATAAAATAATGCATAATTTAACTATACATATTAGTGTTTCAATTTACATGCTCAAAGAAATCGTTTCAATGTGCCTGCATCATTAATCCCTAGTAATTTGTAGGCTCCAAACTGAAGAATCCATCTCTGTTCAGCTGACTCTGTCCTATTCTTTATATCACCCCAAAACTCACATGTTTCGCCAAGGCACTGCTCTCTTTCCCATTCCTGATGTCCCTAACGTGTTCTAAAATACTATCTTTAAAATAGCGATTGGTCTTCCCAATATAATACACATGGCGTATCGCACAACTAAAATATTCCGAGCTTTATAATCTCTATAGAACTTGCACTCAACCAGAAAACCCTTTTTCGGATGTCGATAACTAAACCCTGTATGGATGCAACTACAGACAGAGCATCCTCTGCATGGATAGGCTCATAGTCTCTGATTCTACAGATGTCACACATTTATAAGGTCTATAGCAAAGTTGTCTAACAGCTACGCCAACCTAGCTCTTGATAATGGGAAAAACACTTGTGTAATAATGACTTTTCCAGGTATATTATCTGGTATACCAGGTTTGTGGATGATATTTTTTTTGTGTGGAGTGTCACCCCAACTACTTTATAAATTTGATGAATACCTGCAGAGCATGACATCTTTAAGATTTACTTGTCAATACTCTATAGGTGAGATGTTTTCTTGATGTGACTGGGAAGACAGACTTTGGGTCTGTATGTGCAAGTTTATATAGGAAACCAACAAGGAAGAATGCCCCATTACACAACAGCATGCATCCTAGGCATGTTTCTAGGAATGTGTTGAGAGGGCAGGTCCTTAGGATCCTGAGGTTACATAATTAAGACACTCGCATGGAAGTGGCCCTACAGCAGTTGAAATAGGAATTCCTGGTTAGGGGATATTCAGCAAAATAAACTAGATTATTGTATCTTAAGGAAAGAGGATCTAAGGGTAGACCCTACTTTTCTAATAGTGTATGTACTCATACTATGAGTAAGAATACTAATCATAACATCAGAATCTCATTGACATATTCAAGTGACATCAATATTTTCTGCGATATTTTTAAAAAGAACTGTAATATATTACACAGCATCAGATGACCTTAAGACAATAGTGGGGGATAAACCCCCTTTCCTTTAGAAATAATCCATCTTTAAAGAGACTCTTATAGGTCATTGACCATATAAGTTCCCAGATCCTGAACTGGGTCAATTCTTAGGGACATATTGTTAATGTAGTAGTTCCCTGGGATAGATGACTTCCCATAGGCTACAGTAATGCATTTGTTGGCATTTAGTTTCAAAGTGTAAATATATTGTGGAAAAATCACTCAAAGATGCTGAAAACAAGAGTGTTCAGGATAGTACTGTGAAGCACATTGGACAATGAAACATATGCATTAGAATAAGACTAAAGGCCAGATTCAATAATGCATACACTGTGTATACAATTTGTATTCAATAATATAATTTTTTGTCCTTTCTAGTCACTCAGAAAAATTGCAAAGTGCACATGCATTCTACATTTTGTGATCACCTTTTTGAAAATTAGTAGGAAAACTAAAATTAGGAGAAAGAAGATGGGAGTTATCCTTGTGTTGTCTGATCACTCAGAAGTGTGTAAACTTAGCGTAGGCGTTAACGAATCCCAGGGACAGTTCAGCCAAGTAACTCTGGAACCATTTAACTTTCAGACAAGAAATCCCCACATGCATGTCGTCCAAGATTCATCAGTTATCAACCACATCAAAAGCCTTGGAGAATTCTATGAACAGAAACAGACCACACCTGCCTCTGTCTAATAACTCACATACTTTGCACTTGTATAACCAAAGCTGTGCAATTCACTGGTAGGACGCAAGTCATGCTAGCTCTCAGACAGGACTAAATTAACTTGGAGAAAAATTGAAACCTGTTTGTAAACTACCACCTCAAAACATGTTGATAATCAGAGGAAGAACACACAAAAAAGAGATAAAAATAGTTTCTTTCCAAGCACAGAAATAATACTGGCTAATTTCCAGCAAACTGGACAATGCCTCCTGCTACAGCCACTTTATATATTCTAATTAGGGGTTAATTAACATAGGAAGGCCAAATTTGACAGACTTAATATCATAACTCATAAGGTCTGATAAGGGTGGGACAACAGATGAGCAAGAGGTGCATATATGTGTCCTTGCTAGTAACTAGACAAAACAATACTTTGGCTTCAGAGCATGGAAAGTTAAACTATGTCTACTTTTTTCCTTCAGTTTCAAAATAAACTCATTTGAATAATTCTGCTAACAGCCGATTCAGGCAATATTATATTAATGTGCTTTGCATAGAGAGTGGTCTACTGCTACAAGAATCCAGTTTTTGCAAAATCATTTGTTTCTGAAGCATAAATCATTGTATACTTGACTTCAAGACAGCTTGAGTAGTCCATCTTTTCTCTGCAATGATTTCAGATACTGCCCCAAAACACGTATGCTACTGCGACATTACTTTTTATTTAATTAGTAGGGAAACTCCCTTGTAATCCAGTGATTGCAATCGCTACTGAATTTGATAAATTCCATTGGAGAGCTAGAGTTAAACTATGAAATCAATACAGGAGTTTATAATGTAGTGAGGATCAAATGCATTTGTTCCAAGACATTAATCACAGTGGAAGATAGAGCATTAACATTTCCACATAAAAACGCCAAAGACTTGTATGCTAAAATCATCAGTTAAGACTCGCTCAAGGAAAGGCCCCCATCCTAAAGGAAAATTAATCTGGATAAACTAAACTATTTAACTGATAAAAACCAAACTCCCTCACACCTAAAGAAGCATTTTTCTGTTTATATGTATAACCCCTCTAATAACATATCTGATATACTCACAAGCTGACTAGATCAAGGATGAAAAAATAAAACTCTAGTGGAAGGTAGATATGAGATGTAACTAGATTAGGAACACATTCTAGCCCAATACTAACTAAACAAATGAATGAACTGGGTGCCTACAACCCATTTCAAATCCATTTTCATAAAAACCCTTCCCTGATGCAGCTTGCTTGCTCTTCTAGTATTACAGCCCAAGAGGTCTAACTGGGGACAGATTTAATTCAGGACACCATCTAGTCTCAGATACTGCGATATCTGCTTTAGACTATAAAAGTCAATTTCAAACAGCAGCTATCTGACAGATTTAAGAGTTAGCGTATGTAATGGTAGAAAAGGAAACGGGAAATAAAGGAACATCTTGAATTCATATTTGGACACTTTTTTAAATAACTAGTGGCATGAGACTCAAATTACAAAAAAGATCAAAAGAAAACATCTTCGGTTAAGATGGTGCATTGAAACCATTCTTTAGAGGAAGAGTTGATAAAGACTGCTCATGTGACTTATTCAAGATTAATACTGAATAACGAACCATACCTCAGAATATTTCCTTACAAGGAGTTGCAAAACATGCTTTTAAAAATACTTTGACAAAAGCTACTCAACAAGTCTTAAGCTTATAGTTGAAAAGTATGAGGGAGATTATGGCAGAGTTTTTTTCCTTTTGTTCCTGCATGTTAGGCATTCAGATTTCCGCAATATCCTAGTTTTTAACATTTCTTATAAATAGGTAGTGAAAATTGTTTTTGTTTTGACTTCCAATTCCTCTGTCAAATAAGAATCAATTAAAAACACCACTGGTGATAAAGACTGAAATCCAAATTGCGCGAGTGGCAAAAAAGAAATCTGTCAAGAAGGGGAATGAGCACACTCATGTAATTAATACAGGATATTGCAGAGTGCTGGTCACAAGTACAAGTCCATCTTTGAACGTGGGCTGGTCTTGGGCACAAGTTCATCTCTGAACATGGGAAGTTTTTTTTAGAAAGGGACCTCAGATGCCAACAGATAAACCAATGTCAGGAAACATCAAAAACATTTTTCAGTGTTAGATTTTATCAGAAAAAGAGCTGAATAGCACTGAATAATCAACATGGTACTTGTTTCATTCCTTAAATTTACAGCTCTGACTTTGGTAGATTATTCTATTCCAAGAAGAAAACTGAGACCATGACAAAGAATTCAAATTTGTTATTCTTTACAAGTGATGAGTGCTTTCATCTTACAGAATTCTTCAGATCCAGTCAATAGCAATTCTCATGTCTTACGTACACCTTTTGTTACTGTCTGGGGGTGATGGAGGGACACAGTAGCTATCAACAATTAGGCCTATATTGGTGAGCCTGAAAAGGTATTAATCAATTGAAATTTCGTACTTGCTATCCAATCTTATTTATTTTAAACATCTTTCTTATATGGGAAAACCCAAGAAAACTAGGAAGAATTCTTGGCACATCAGTAATTCAACCAACTTCCTAAAATCACCACCCATCTAGTAACGAGAAGGTAGATTCCTTGATCTCACCATTAAAAAAAACAAAAAACCCACCAAGGTAAACTTATTCCTGCACACAATTAAATACATTACCCATATTATGAGGAAGAACACCATAAAGTCCCAGTGTGCAAGAATTTCAAAAGTAATGGAGGACATGGAAAAATTCATCAACTTTATAGATTTCCAAAACACATCTTGGACTGCTGCTACAGAATAAAACTCAACAAAAGCATGTTAGACTATTTGAGAGATGAAAAACAATGACACCATCATCACAAAACCCGCCTAGAAAACTACTAGTAGCATTCCATAGCCTCATACATGGAAGGCCTGAAAACAAGTATAACCCTCTTTTTTTTTTTTTCTAGAAATGCTGATGAGCTAAGATTGTCAGAGACAATTGCAGTATACTGAAGGAGAATCATTTGCTCATTCACACCATGGACACTGAACCCAATTCTACAAAAAAAAAAGGGAAGAGTATCTGATATTACCTAGACAAAAATACAAGGATAAGGGGAAGAAAAAGTAGGCACATACCAGTGCCAACCTTCCAGATAGAAATTCTGTCCATTAATCAGCAGTAAGGATTTCTTTGTTTGCCCCAAAACACAAAAATATCTTGGAGTAAATGAAACTGCAAATACGCAGTACACAGGGCCCAATGCAATAAATGTCAGGCTTTCTACATGGGAACATAGAATAGCCGGAGACGTTGACTAACTTAGCACTGCTCCAACACAAGACTCAACAAAATTAAAAACTCACTGTCCAAGTACTCCTTGAAAAACAAAGACCACAACTCCTTCAACTTCCATATAAACCGAAGAACTGAGCTTTACACTACTCATTGGGTACTAAAACGCCTACTTAAGAGAGAGAGAGAGTTGGGATGGCAAATATGACCAAATGCTTACTCCTAGCCTGAGCCCAACAGCTCATGCACCATAAAAAGCCTCTTCGCCCTTAGGGAGCTGACCCATAGCAGATTCTATTGAACACAATCCACTAGACATCCACATACAGGATCACCATTCATAACCAAGAACATGGGCCCACCTAGGTTAAAAGAAAATATATCTAGACAAGGAAAATGAATAATTTCACAGCTTTTCTATTGCTCGCAGATTCCCCACTGCAGCCAGAAAATAAGCTTAAGACTACAGCTACAAGAACAGAACAAAAAAGTACAGAAGTTTGCAGTGGACACATTGACAAACAAACCAATGGAGGCAAAGCCCCAAAATTAGTCTAATTTTAAACATTAAAGACCCAATAAATGAGCTGAATAACACTTTCGGAAGCGAAAGCGCTTGTTTAGTTACATTCCCCCCCCCAGCTCACATATGATGCCTGTTATGATCAGCCACTGCGGGCTTAAGTTTAAAGCAGGAATACATTTTTGTTTTTCATCTGGAATATGCACTTGGTTCTTTAATAGTATTGGGACACCAAAATATTTTCATAACTGTACGAGCCTCACACAGATCTTGAAAGATGACAAAAACACGGATTTAGAAGCAAATCAAGAATGCTGTGAACTCCTCCACCACAAATCACTATCATACAAGTTTTGCACTTTCATCTTATGTTTGAACAGACTTTCTCAGAACAAATCTATTCATCCTGTGACCTCATTGATAAGCAAATGGAGTCACATAATTAAAACCATCCAATACCATTATATTATTCTTCACATATCACAAATTAGTAATATTAAATATAAATACAATACACTTCTAAAGTTTTTCATATCAAAAAAGCACTATAAACTTAGTCCTTCAAAACAAAACAAAAAAATCACATGTAAAACATGTTAAAAGTAAAGCTACTATTTACTAAATACATCAATTTTAAATAATATCACTTGCTTAAAGGTCACTTTATAATTGGAAAGTAACACTAAATGGAAAAAAATCATTTAAACTGGGTGGGTAATTCAGTTTTCAGCCCAGTTTTCCATATTAATTCATGAATTTCCAAAATGTATTTACATACACCACTGCTAGTATCAATGTTAACTTCTACTACCATACCAACCAAGCAGGTGCAAGTAGGAACTAAACATGTTTGTCTACATAGAGCAGCATTTAAGCTCTTAATATATTTATATGAATTTTAATATAATGTACAAATATTTTTATTATGTGCTTAGTAATATGTTATCTGTAAATAGCATACTATTCAATAAGTTTTACTCACGTGACAGTATATTGAGATGACACAAAGAATGGATTGTTTTGAAAAGTCTGTTTAAACATAAGAGAAGTGTGCTAAACATGTTGTGGCTTGCAGTGGAGCAGCTCACAATGTGCTTGGTTTGCTTTTTGGGTTTTGTTGAGATTCAAATACTGTGGATTGCACAAACACTAACTACTAGAGATATTTTCACTTTATGTGTTTTTCATTTTTACTGTTTATTAGCAAATACACTGCCATCTACTAATGTGCAAAACGTTTTATTGCCACATGTACTCAAAAATATTTTCACTTTGATTTTTCCTAGGCACTTGCTGATACAATGCTTTTAACAATGTGTACGGAAAACAGTTCAAAGTATCATTTTTTATTCTCACTTTTTTTACCTTTATGTTTATTTTTGGTGCTATTTTAATTTTGGATGAGATTCACAGAAGACATCTAGCTTGCGGTTAGCACAAGAAATAAAAGTTATGTACTTACCATAAGTTGCATCGGTGTTGTCCATTTTCATTATGCATCACGAATGGGTCTTCACATCGGACTCTGCCATTTCTTCCAGTCATAAGATCAGTGCATCACACTCCTCCCTCGCCCATACCAAACCTCTTCAACCCCTCAGATTGAGTTTGCTGCCCCTTCAGAAAGACAGTTAGAGCTATAACACTGGACACACAACGAAAGCGACCAAATGGAGACCAAACTAGGTGGGTTCTCTTACCCTCTATATCACTCTCAACTGCAAAAGGATGGGTGGAAGGAGGGTGGGATGTGATGTATAATGAAATTGGACAACACAGATGCCAAGTTATGGTAAGTACATAACCTCTAATCCGATTTTGTCCATTTCATTATGCATCACGAATGGGTCAGTGTCCCCAGCTACATAAATCCTGGGAGGACCTCAAGGAAGGATATGCCTGAGCACAGCAGAGCCAAAGGATGCTCTATTTCTGGAAATAATGTCCAACTTGTAGTGAGATACAAAGGAGTAGGTGCAGCACAAATGTCATCAATACGAGTCCTTATGGAGAAGGGAGACAAAGTAGACACAGATATGGTAGAGTAAGCCATCTGGACAGGGAAGTTAGCTGCCTTGTTGGAAGTAAACTGCAGAAATATAATCTGTAATCCATTTGGCTAAAGTGAAATTGGACACAGCCTGGCCAAACATATTTGGTGAGAAGGCAATGAACAGCTGTTCAGATTTCCTGTGAGATTTAGTTCTGTGGAAACATCCAATGAATGCAGCCTGTACTGACCTTTATTGGAGTAATTAGGAAAGGATACAGAATGGTCTGATTAATATCTGCCACTGAGGTAACCTTTGGTATGAAGGACGGATCCATTCTGAGACCATCTTTAAAGAAAGTTATACATGGTGGTTGGGGAGGACAGAGATTGCAATGCTGACACTCTTCTAGCTGAAGTAATGGCCACTATAAAGGCAGTCTTACAAGATAAACGTTTTAAATTATCTGAGTTAGCAGATTCAAAGGATCCCTGAAGTACCAAGGTGAGATCTCAAGAAGGATTTTTTTTTTTGTATGAGGCCTTGGTTGAAAAATCCCTTCTTTAAAAGGCCTACATAGTTTAAAAGTGGCGATATGAGAAGGAAAACTATTACTGCTCCCTACATGGAAATTTGTGATCGCCGCAAGTTGCAACTTTATAGTGGAAAAGCGAGTCGAGAAACACAAGGATATCTGGGACAGAAAACGGATCAATATTCCTCTGTGAAGCCCATATGGAAAATCTCTTCCATTTACTGCAATATACTTTCTTGGTGGAGGACTTCTGAGAAACCTGAATAATTTCCCAAACCAGGGAAGCTAGCCTGGACTTTTGTAGAATTACTGGGAGTGGAGAAACCGTGCGGTCAATTTGAGAGATCGAAGACTGGGATTCTGACAATCCGATGGATGGGAAATCAGATCCTGCCTCGGATCCAGTATCCATGGAGCATATTTGCTGTGAGACTGGAGGAAGTGGAACCAAAATGGACAACGTTAGTAAGGGGAAACCAGGATTAGATTGGTCTTCAACCTGTTTGCTTTCTGTAGAACTTTGGGTATCAGGGGAATCGGGAGGATAAGCATAAAGGAGACCTGGGGGGGGGGGCCTATCATAGACTAGAGCATCTCTGGGTGACTCGCCCAAGGGGGGGGGGGGTCGGAGTAAAGTACCTGCTGCATTTGTTTAGTGGAGAGGCAAAAAGGTCACAGCAAGGCTGGCCACAATGGCTGAATATTTGATCCGCTACGGGACCACTCGTGTGGAGTCAAGATCGATCTGCTCAGTCTGTTAGACTCCCCTGAGATGTGCATTGCAATGAGAAAGCACTCTGAAGAAATCACCCATTCCCAAACCTTCATGACCTCCCTGCATATGAGGTATGAACGGGTTTCCCCCCTGCTTGTTGATGTACCCAACTACTGACATTTTCTGTAAGAATTGCAATTGTCCCCAGAGGAAGGCAGTCCTGAGAGGCTTGCAACGTGAGAAGGACCATCCTTATCTCCAGTACATTTATGTGCAATTTGGCCTCTGTTGTGGACATGCCTTGGGCCATCTTTCCCTGGAAATGCCCCTCCATCACATTAAGGAGGCATTTGTGGTCACTGTGGCTATAGGTGGGGGAAGAATGAAGGGTCTGCTGAGATAGAGGTCTGTAAGGATCAGCCATTGCAGATGGTGCCTGCAGATTGGAGTTAGCCTGATTGGGGTTGACAACATATTGAGTAGAATAAACCACTGGACCACTAGGGTACACCGGAGAACTTGCATGAAGAACCTGGCTGGAGGGACCAGAAGAATGACAGCCAACATGGACCCTAAGGCCATGAGGACCAGTTGAGCTTGTGGTGCCGGGGAGTCTACTAAGAGTTGAACCTGCTGTCTCAAGGATCTTATTCTCTGTGGAGGTAGGGTTGCTATCTGCACGATTGTGTTCAACTGCATTCCTACGAACACAGTACAGGGGACATCTTGGATTTTGTCATGTTCACTGTAACTCCCAAGCAACTGAACAGGCACAACATAATCTGAATAGCCTGAAGTAGTTGATGCCTTGTAGGTGCCATTAGCAGCAGATTGTCCAGGTATGAAAACACCTGGAATCCTTGCAGATGGAGGTATGCTGCAACCACAGTCATGCATTCCGTGACATCTTGGGAGGGGGGGTGGTGAGACCAAAGAGCAGTGTTCTGAATCAGTAATGATTGGCCCCCTACCCTGAAGCACAGATACCTCCTGGTGCTGTCTATTTTAATATGATAGTATGCGCCCTGGAGATCTACACAGCACATCCAATCATCCTTGCGCAGAAGCGGCAGAATGGACTGCAATGTAACCATGCAGAACTTCAACTTCTTTATGAACAAATTCAAACTGCTCAGATCCAAGATCGGTGTATTAAATTCTCTCCCTCTAGAAGAGGATTCATTTTGCGAATCAGGAAAAGACCCTTAAGACTTACGAAACCACATCTTCTTCCCACTCTGATGGTTCCTGGAGAAGGTCAACTGGGGGGAAGAAAATGATCCCTATGGCAGATCGTGTCTTCCCTTCTTGCTCACTGCAGGTAATAGTCACTTTTACTGTCAGCCCAAACAAGGAGGAGCCATCAAAGGGGGCATTAATGAACGTCACCTTAAAAGGGGTTGACAAACCTGCACAGCCTCATCCAGAGATGTCTAGTGAGGGCTATGCCTGAACCAGCCGCTCGAGAGGTTTCGTCCACAGCATGGGAAATTAACCTAATTGAGGAATTAGCAATGGAGGACAGTGGTCAGCTGAGGAGAAACCTTCCTGAGGTCGTCCCCCAACAATGACTGCATCAGAGGTAGATATTTCCTTAATCAGAGCTCTCTGAATTACTTGGCACACTTCACATGTCTTCAATGCTTAGTGTAAAGGTGGCCGAAGCATACACATGCTTCCCATGCCTGTCCAAAGCCTGAAGCTCCTAGTTTGGGGGATGAACAATGGAGCCCTGCTCAGCTACCTCCTTCTAAGTGGCTGCAGACCCCACAATGGCATCGCATCAGCTGGTACACCTTTAATCCAAAAAGGGTGGTCACTGGGGGGGGGGTACACATTTGGGGGATGGGCTCCATGGTGTCAGGCTCATTCCATGCCCAGCAGGTGAAAAGGTCAAAGAGCTGGTCCGTAGATGGGCCTGTCCTGAATGCCTCCAGGAACACAACTCCTCAAAGAAAGGCCTATTTGCTACATCTGTTGTGTATGAGTGGGCAGTAAAATTGTGGATAAGTTCAGTACACTGCTGAATGTTACTTCTATCATTCTACATTCTATACGGATACATTCTGGTTTAACTATTAATCGTACATTTCAACTCTTCATCCTTACATTTTCCCTTACTAACTTTTTATTTAGTAATGTTTATATCATAGTAACTATAGTTGAACTCTTAAAAAATGTGCTTTGTAACATTCCTTACTTTCTTTACTGAAAATACTATTTTTGGATTTTCTTATGGTCCAGATCATGCTTGAAAAATATCTTCAGACCAGTGCACCCACCCATTTAACAAATGTACAACAAACACAAAGATGACGTTATAATTATCCTAAGTTCAGAAGCTTGTTTAAATTTCCTTACTTGCTTTACTAGCCCTGATATCTGCTTTTAATTACTTAATGACAGTCTTGATGCCGTCTTGACCATGAGGACTTAGATCTCTTGAAAGATTTAAACTTTTTTCCACTTGTTAGAGAGTTCATTTAAGACAGTAGATGATCAGGGTGGTTTATTACTAAACTCCCAATTACACTGCTTGCATAGTTAGACCATAGGGAGACCAACTATGAGAACAAAACCTCTACCGAATACATTTCATGAGTGTTGGTATGGTGGTGTTACAAGTGAAACTGGCTAGTTCATAGATTTTGAGGTCTGTCCATTTGAAACCATTGAAGTTAGAATTACTGACTGCAACCGTTTTAGAGATTTGAAAACAGAGGGCTACAAGTTTGTCAGACTTCATGATGGATGAAAAAATTAGATGAGTAGTACATGTAATAGCTATATGACCAGATCAAGAACATTATGTCCTCCAGTTGGTTTCTTAACTCACTACAGCAGAGTGGGCCTCCAGGCATTTCCGCAGTTAACTCCTACTGTTCCTCCAGGCATCAAACATTGCCTGTTCATATTTGCATTAATAATTCCAAAACCATGCTACATACAAGGTACCAAAAGAGTTCATCTTGAAGCATACATGATGGCAAACAGCTTTACTGATATCTGACCTCTGTGTAATGCAGCTAAAGAGATATTTGTATACTGTTTATCTATCTTGTAATAATTTTCATATTTCTGTAAATCTCAACACTAGTAACACAGACAGCACTACATAACTTCATATTCAAAGCTGTATGAAGAAAATCCTGCTAGTACGAGTCTTGCTTGAATTGTTACTGAAATAGCAATGTGTTTATACATTACAAAGTTAATATTCACTGCCTTCATTTTGCCTTATAAAATCCAGTTAAAGCATCAAACTGAACAAAAGCCACTAATGTAAAGATTACATTATCCTGAATAGTTTGCAATTTACAATACTGCGGCGGTGGTGCTGCGGTAGCGATGTCGCCTCACAGTTAGACGTTGCCCGTTCGATTCTCAGTTAGAGCGTCTTGTGTGGTGACATGCGTGAATGGGCGTTCCTTCGTTGAAAGTTGTGCGTTAGGCCCGGCAAGCCAGTACGTAAAAATCTACTGCCAATCATTAGCGGACCGGAGTTTCCGCTGTGGCGACCCCTAACCGGGAAAAGCCGAAAGACACAAACAAAGTTTGCCATTTACAGTTTTCTTTTAACATTTATGGCTCCAGGGACCTACTGGGAGTTAAAGGTACACACTGTACTGGGGGGAGGGGGGGGGGTGGGTGAGTTAACTACCTGCTCGGGGGAATTCTTATTTATTAAGTCTAGGAATCTCCAGGCAAACCTAATTTTGGAAGTATAGGTACTTCTGTTTACTGAGGTGTAGTTGAAATCTCCCATTACAAAAGGTATTTTAGCAATAGGTAGCTCCCCTTGTTCAGCTTGTAATCTTACACAGTCATCAGGGAACATGGAGCGAAGTCCTGTAGCAGCTTACAAGTTGATAGTTTGCCTTTTTCCAACCAGCTTGATTTCACGGATTTCAGTCTGGTGTCTTGGAATCTGTATAGAGGCGATGTGGTCCTCAACAAATGTGAGAAAGCTACCACAGTATCCATCAGGCCTCAAATGCATGGAAGGCGCAAAATCCAGTAATGTTTGCACTGCTATCTTTACATTGAAACAAAGTACCAAACCAGTAACTACACAATCATGTATGGATTAAAGTGACAAGACAGCCACAGGATCAAGCAGTTTTGTTAAGACGTCTGGCACTAAGGATAGCCATCTTGATGTGACCAGTTTTAAGGTTAGAAACAGCTGCATTGACATCTGCTACACAGAGATGCTCATTAGCCAGACTTTGCTTAAAAACTTATTATGGGGACAGCAAGGGTCTACATCAGTTTGTCAAATAGTTTATTCGGTGAATTACTATTCAAAATGAACCCGCTTAAGCAAAAACTCATTTTAGCGATCATTCATTTCAGCAAATTTTTTCAGAGGGAAAGGAAGTAGCTGGCCATCATCAGGACTTTGCCCTTCCTTGCTATACCAAGATTGGAGTTGGTATATTTATTTAGGGTGTGTGTGTGTGTGTGAGGGCGAAGCCTAAGTTTTAAATTGTGTAGTGTTTGTTATGATCGGTAGCTGGCCCACTAGCTTTTTTCCCTGCAAAACAGTTTGTTGAAACGATCATTCACTAAAATACGTTTTCCCTTAAGTGGGTTTGATGAACAGTCATTCACTGAATAGACTATTTGACAAAGTGATATAGACCCAGACAACAAAAGCTTGAACTAGTATGCAGAATCCATGGAATGAATGGTCCCACATCTTGTTCCATTCAGACACATACTAGGGTCCCCTAGAAGGACACCAAACACCAAGTCAATTGTTAAAGAAAATCATCCTCTCTTTGTATACATGTATTGTTCTGGACAAAGGAAGGGTTACACTTCGGGCCAGTGTCTTGCCTAAAGTGGGAATGCATGGTGAATGCCAACAAGTTCCACTGCATATCCCTTGGGGAAGTGTACCTCAAGTCATTCACACCCACCTGCATTACCAGTAGATAGTTATGATATTCCTCCGGCAAGGAAAACTTTATACCCTTGCAATGTGGCAAA
The DNA here is from genome assembly GCF_019279795.1 of Protopterus annectens. Taxonomy (NCBI): domain Eukaryota; kingdom Metazoa; phylum Chordata; order Ceratodontiformes; family Protopteridae; genus Protopterus; species Protopterus annectens. Next base: position 20,004,604 of record NC_056742.1, on the reverse strand, counting down.
AGACAATCCAAAAGTCACAAAAGACTGAACACTGCTGGAGTCAAACACCTTCTGTTTATTTAAAACACCAAACACATAAAAGATGAGCGCTTTCGGGCCTCTGCCCTTCATCAGATAAAGCTTTTCACATAGTCCAAACAATTCAAAATACATGTTAACCAATGAAATTCAGTTAAAAATCAATGAAAAACCCGCCTATTTTTAAGGGCGGGTTTCATGGGAATGACTTCATTGAGCCCAGGACTCCTATGTGCCATAAGTTCAACAATCCATTTTGATTCAGCTAGTGAAGTCATTCCCATGAAACCCGCCCTTAAAAATAGGCGGGTTTTTCATTGATTTTTAACTGAATTTCATTGGTTAACATGTATTTTAAATTGTTTGGACTATGTGAGAAGCTTTATCTGATGAAGGGCAGAGGCCCGAAGCCATCTTTATGTGTTTGGTGTTTTAAATAAACAGAAGGTGTTTGACTCCAGCAGTGTTCAGTCTTTTGTGACTTTTGGATTTTCGATTTCACTTCATCTGACTGAACTTTGGTGAGGCACTGAACATTGTTTGTGACTTTTTCAATGTGGCAAAAGAAAAATAACTCAAACCATTTTTTTCCAGTCTTGTGAATGTGGAGTCATTGTGACTCAGGTCATCGGTTACTACATTACTCTTTTTACTCATGGAATTTAGAGTAGTAGATGGATTGTGGTCAACATCGTGATGACCCTTCACTGCATGTAAGCATGTGGCTGGTGTGGAGGTGGATGCCTGCAGAGATCTGTTCTTAATGCTAACATGCTTTGGAAGCATTTTTTTGTTTTTAATACAGACTCCATAAGTCAGTTTATTACCAGAATCGCGAGATTGCAGAATCTCGAAAGTAGTGAATGGGGATTGCCATATAGTGCGGAATGGGATGCCATTCACTCCACTGTAGTGGAATCTCGGAGTTGGTATATTTAAGTTGCAGAGGGTGTGGGGGGCATTACAATAGTTTTAGGTTTTTCAGAGTCTCGGGATTGTGGAATTTGGGTATTACGTAGTGAAGACACAGACACGCACCTAATTTCAGTGTTGAATGCAATTTTATCTACTTATAAGGGGGTAAGATATAGAAGCTAAACCAAAGGATTGTGAAGCCATGTCCTTTTCCAATCCTTTCATAATCCATTTGTGAAAACATCAGAATATGTTCTGAGAGAAGGACCTATTCTGTCCCTACTAATGATGGAAAAATGTAAGAAAGCCACCAGCCTCCAGCTCCAGCCAAATAAATAATAGAGTACTCAAGGAAATAAAGAAAAAAGGATTGAGAAAGCAAACTATGATGTAGATCTCTCTGAATGTACAAAAGAAAACTCTGGTTCAAGGAGCAGGGACAGGTATCAGAGGCTATGGCCGGACAAGGGTTGAGTTGCTGGTTAATGCGGACCTGCTCATCCTGATACTGACTTAAGGGGGGGGGGGGGCATGCTCACCTAGTATGCAAATATTCAAACCATGTAACAGTGGGTTTCTGCAGGAGTAAACTATAGCAGGCACTGCCCTTTAACTTCCAGACAGAGGAATTAGAAGTAATACAAGTCCCTAACCTCTCTCACCTACTCTAACAGCCTAATTATAAAAGAAAATGAGGATGATGAATGGACAATAGAAGGCCATAGTCATTAATACTTGATTGTTTAGCACTTTTTTCCCTTGACCAAAGTTTAAAAACAAAAAAAAAAAAAAAAATATAAGTGTGCGCAACTGCGCACAATGTTTGGTAGAAAATTCATAAACTAACACATACAAATGCAACATACCTTCGAGTTCAATAGAATCTGCAATGCTGAAGAAACCATCTATAGAATAATGTCCTGGGCAGATGACCACTGTATCGCCTTCATAGCACATATTCAGAGCTATCAAAGGATCGCTATGAAACTGCAAAAAAAAAAAAAGTTGAAAATCCAACACCTGCATTAATACTACGATTGATATTAACAGTATGCCACAATTTATGCAACTGTATAATCATTACATTGAAAGTTACAAGTTGTTTGAAAAATGTATGTATTCACACAATTGGTCCACTTAAACCATTTGAGAATCAGTATATGTCCATTGACATTTAACAGAGGGGTCACTACATTGAAACAAAAGCAGCACACAATGCAAACTGAATTTTCTAACGGAGATAACAGTAGGTTTGCAGTTTACTGAGCATTAACTAACAGACTTGGGTTGTCATAGAAGAATAATGGGCATCAGGGGAGTAATGAGGCAAAAATTAAAGTTCTCTGTATGGAAAGCTGTGTGGTTACTAGAAGCATGCAGCAAACCACATTATTCCTAACAAGAATATGAATCTATCAGTAGTATTTATTATTCTTACCCTCTAGCTGTTGTGACTTGAGGCAACCACCCCCACATGGGGAGGGTAGACAGTTTAAGCCCCACCTCACAAAAAAGCAGCATACAAGAAATGGCCATTAAAAACTTACCTGCAATGAAGTTTACTTAATGAAATTTAGAAGTACCATTGTTCTCTATTCAGGCATTCGCATGGCCCTTCCAGTGTTTATTCAAACATTTTCCTGCATCACCCACAATGTAAGACATTACAACAAACAGGGACAGCATTCTTCAGTCAGTGTCAACACTTTGTGTCTAATCTCTGCTGAGGCAAGATTACTGGCTAGTCTTTTTTTTTTCCTTTTAAATATAACAGCAGATTTGCTTCAGAACAGTTCAGAAAGCAGCTAAAGACATCTTAAAGTGTATACTAGGAAAAGAAAATCCAAACACTGTGGCAATAAATTAAATAGGATGTAGACGTCACAAAATCAAATGTTTACTAAAAATCTGTAGTAAAAAGTGCAAGCTTCTAGACTTAGTACAGCCTGATGGCAATAAACACTCAATTCACTCAGTATAGCATAATTTGCCAGTGTCAGAATTTCTCTATGTAGTTTTGCACATGCCAGTGACAGAAAAAAAAAGAATGGATTATAAAGACACACTGTCAATGACCTAGAAATGTAGATAATGAAAGTCATTGCAATTAATAGATATAGCCTGAGTAAAAATCAAAAAAGGAAATAATTCAGCCTTATTTTTCCTTTGAGGAAGAAATGCATTGCTTCCAAGCTCAATGTTCAAAGCTGACAATACAGTGTTTCACCAGTCAAGAAAAGAAGCAGTTAAGAGAATACATGAGCCACGTCTTTGAACCATAAAGTTTATAAAAGAGTAGGAGATGCAACATACTGGCGAAGTACATCCACTTAAACTGAACAAGCAGTATGAGAGTTGTGCAATCTGTAATTCACAACACAACACTCCAGAAGAACAGATGATGACTGGTATGCTCCATGGTTGTCATCTATACAAGTGGATTTTAATCCATGGATATGGTTAGACACATACCTCTTCCAGTTTTGAACGCTACCAGTGGGGCCATGTGGCATACAGATGTCCACGGAGGCAAGGTGGGGCCATGTGGCATACAGATGTCCACGGAGGCAAGGTGGGGAACAAAAGGTGAGAGCCATTAAGTGGGAAAGACAAAATGCCAATAGTAGGTTGTCTTAAGACAACATGGGTACCAAACTACCATCCTGAAGATGTCCTTATAGGGAAGAAGTCTGATAATGCAGTACCATGTGCTCATGCAGTTACACACTGTCAGGCTTGGAGACAAGCATGTGGGTCTGGTAGCCTGGGGGAGACCCAGACAGACTGCACACTTGCATCCAGGACTGGTGAGGTGGTTGCTTCAGGGAGGGAGCTACTGTGTAGCAGGGAGACTGAAGGAGAGCCACAACTGCTTGCAGGCACTGATGTTCACTTGGACAGAGTGAGTGCAAGGGTAGAGGTGAGTAGTAGTACCCAGGCTAACAGTGAGGCACCACTGTCAGAGGATACCAGACTTCCTGTGGAAGGGGAGCTGGGAAGGGTTACAAAGAGAGTTAAGACAAGCTCAGCTCTCAAGACCCTACATTACAAAGCCTGAGGCAGGTAGTTAGTGAGGCACCTGATTCTCAAGGAAAGGGGGATCTATATACTTGCACAAAGGGTTACTGTATAGAGTGGACCCCTGAGGGAGGGCTAGGTGGTGACAGAATATAGCAGTTGGTAGTGCCTAGAGGCTACCATCTGACGCTTCTGGCCATAGCCCATAATATTCCCTTTGCAGGTCATATGGACATAAAACGTACAAAGACGTATTATGCAGAACTTTTATTGGCCTGGGATTTCCAGAGATGTAACAGGGTACTGCAGGACCTGTGAGCACTGCCAAAAGGTAGGCAAGGCAAGAGACAAGGTGAAAGCTCCTTTGATGCCTTTGCCTGTGATTTGAGGGAGCCATTTCAGAGGGTAGCTATGGATATTATGGGGACTCTGAGTACCCCAAAGTTCCACAGGGAAAAAGTACATCCTAGTGGTAGTAGATTATGCTACAGGATACCCAGAGGCAGTGGCTTTTGTCCTCCACCGAGGCAGAAAAGGTGGCAAATGTGGTTTTTCAGCAGGGTAGGTTTCCCCAAAGGAAATACTGACTGACAAAGGTGCCAATTTCATGTCAGACCTGCTGGCTTGTCTGTGGAAGTACTGTGGGGTGAAGCACCTAAAGACCACCCCCATCATTCCCAGACCAATGGTCCTGTTGAGAGGTTAAACTCTACACTCAAGTCCATACTACAGGCATTTGCAGACCAGTTTAAGAGGGAATGGAACAAATGCGTCTCATCTGTTTGCTTACAAAGAGGTTCTCCAGGAATCCACGGGGTTTTCACCCTCTGAGTTGCTGTATGGGCATAGGGTGAGAGGGCCTTTAGATTTAATTCAAGTTGAGTGGAAGGGCGAGTGTGAATCTCACAAGGAGTCTGTTGTGGCATATGTCTAAACCTCAGGACAAGGCTCAGGGAACTCCTGGGCTTGGGCCAGGAGAACCTGTCAGAGGCCCAACAGCAGAAAAAGGTCTGGCATGACAGGAATGCTAGAGAGTATGCTGTAGGGCAGCAGGTAATGGTTGTTATTCCTGTCAGACTCAACAAGCTGCAGGCAGCTTGAGAGGGACCCTACAAGGTGATAAGGAAGGTCAGTGATGTTAACTACATGGTGGAACTGCTAGGCAGGGGCACAAACTGTACCATGTTAACATGATGAAACCTTACCATGACGGAGGCCCTTGTGCTGAGTATTTGCAGTGGATTGCAGGAGGAGTCTGAGGGAGATCTGGTGACTGATGATCTCAGTGAGGCTTGGACCATCACCTCAGTGGAAGGGGTAGCAATATCCCAGCAGCTATCTCTTACCCAGGTTTGAGAAATCCAAGCAGTGTTACAGCAGTTTGGGGACATGTTCACTGGGAAACCAGGGTGCACCCACCTGGTGCAGCACCAGGTGGATACAGGACCCCAAAGGCCTATTAGGCAGGCCCTTTATAGGGTGCCTGAGAAAGTCAGGACAGACTCTGAGGGAGGAGATGCAGGAAATGTTGGAATTAGAGGTAATTAAAAAGTCCAACATCTCTGGCCCTCCCCAATGGTGCTGGTGCCAAAGAAGGATCGCAGCACCAGATTATGTGCAGACCACAGGAAATTAAAATAGTCACACAAGAGTCAGATGCTTACTCCCATGCCTAGGACAGATGAAGTCCTAGAGTACCTGGGTGGGGCTATGTATCTTACAACCATTGATCTTAACAAGGGCTACTGGCAGATGCCCTTAACTGCCAGTGCAGAGAGGTCAGCCTTTGTGACTCCTTTGGCTTGTATGAGTTCACAAAGATGCCCTTTGGGATAAAAAAATGCCCTAGCGAATTTCCAGAGGCTGGTAGATCATATCCTAGCAGGAGAGTTTGCCCTTTCTTACCTAGATGATATTGCCATCTACAGCCATTCCTGGTAAGAGCACCTTTAGCATGTCAGGGAGGGGTTGGGCAGACTACAGAGGGCAGGGTTGACCATTAAGCCCAGCAAATGTCAGGTGGATATGGCAGAGGTCTCCTACTTGGGACAAAGAGTGGGAAGATCAGCCCAGAACCTGCAGAAGTGGACGCCATTCAGGCATGGCCTGCACCTGTTACCAAAAAGCAGGTGACTGCATTCTTAGAGACAGCAAGGGTACTACAGAAAGTTCATCCCCAGTTATAGTACAGTAGCTGCTCTCACAAACCTGACAAGGGAAACAGGCCAGATAAGGTAGTGTGGACCCCAGTATGCGAGCAGGCAGACCAGAAGCTTAAAGAAACTTTGGGAGGACCCCCTGCATTAGCCAGTCCAGATTACAGCAAATAATTTGTTGTGTAGGTGGATGCTTTGAACCATGTGGTGGGGGCTGTACTTGACCAGATTTCTTCACAGGGAGAAGAGCACCCAGTGGTTTATTTCATTCATAGGCTCTAACCCAGGGAGGAATGCTATGCAGCTGCAGAAAAGGAATGTCTAGCTGTAGTGCAGGCACTGCAGAAACTTCAGCCTTATCTGTATGGAAGGAAATTCACTGTAGTTACAGATCACAATCCCGTAATAAGCAAGTTGCTAAGGTGGAGCCTAGGGTTGCAAGCATATGATACGTCAGTGCAGCACCGCAGTGGTATTAGCAATGCCACCACAGATGGGGTCTCAAGACAGGGAATGGGGTAAGGTATGCCCAAGACAGACCTAACCCTCTCAAGCAATGTTTCTCAAGGGACACTTGAAAATCTAGCTTGAGTTCACGGGGGGGGGGGGGTGTTAAACTGAGGGGCTGCCAGCCCAGCCAGATAGAAGTTTGAAGATAATTCTGTGTCATTGTAAGTATTAATATAATCTACAGGCTTGTTTTACAAATGTAAGAAAGCTAAATGCAAGAAAACTGTTATATGCTTAAGTTCAAAAATGTAACCACAGTGCTGAAAGAAAGCCAATGAGCAAAGAATTTTATAATTGTGTTTGATCTCGAGCTCGGAGACAGGATGTCTGGACTAAGTTTCTACTGTTTTAAAACAAACATTACTAGCTTCATATGTAAAGTGTCTTATTGATGTGATGTCCTGGCAGCTGCAGAAATGCTAAATGTTAAGTTCTGTGAGCCTGGGAAACCTCAGTAGGGGTGTCAAGAATGGTGTAATCTGAATTGACTCAGCAGTACTGTATTATCAATTTAAGGGCCATCTCAGAAAGAAACAGCAGCATTTTGGATCTTGTCTTGGATCTAGTAAGAACATCCACTCACCAGCACTTACTTGCTCTGTATGAAAGTAGTATTTAGGACAGTGATTTCTCTTACAGATAGACAGGAATATAGCCAGATTAGTCTAGTTGTTTTCTAGGTTTATATCAGACTATTCTAAAGTATTTCCTGTGATTTCTGAACTCTAACGTCATTGTGATGAATTAAGTATTGTCTTGCGTTTTTATTAATTATTAAATATTTTTAAACCTTTCAACTGTGGCCGGTTCCTGCAGAGATAATTTAAGCTCTAGAGTACTTGCATGTATTTGGCGATACTGTATAAACCACTCCAACAGCCTTAAAATTTCTAGTCACACTTACTATTTGGATATCAGTAATGCTGCACAGTCAAATTGAACACCCTTTGGTAAGGAGCTTTTTAGTAGCTGATAGTAGTGGTTGGTGGCAGTCTGTAGTACCTTATAGTCTGGGCAGAAAGGGGGCATAGCCAGAGAACCTGTGCAGCCTTCCCCAGGAGTGTCTGTGTGTGTTTGTATACAAATCAAATCTCAAAGTGTCTGCATGTCAGCTACTTGGGCAGGGACACGGCCCTTAAGGGAAATTGTACTTTATTTGTATACTTTTTATCCTCCCAATGTGGATGCCCCTCACTGGTGCTAGTGGCGAGGATTGCGGCTCCTTTATTACTGGGCCAGTGTACAGGCGTCACACTGTAGAAAGATACAAAGTATGGTTTGGTAATGACGTAGATACTCTCAGTATGTACCTGAGAGGTCATAGCACCAAAGGGCAGCAGAAGCAAGGTGACAGCAAGTCCCTCAGTATTTCTCATTTCCATCTACCCTGTAAGACATGCAGCCTACTAATACAAGTCAAGATCAGTTCAAGTTAACAAAACATGCAGATCAGTGCACTTCTCCCATTAACAAATACATAAAAAAAAAACTTCCCATACATAGTTTTATATTTGAAAGATGTATATCTCACTCCTCTGCACCAACTGCCAGACTAAGACAAAGAGCTGCAAAAAAGCAGCTTCCTGTTGTCTGGGTTTAGATTCCTCAGCCTTCATTTACCTAACGTGCGACTCTCGAGTATGTCACTTAAGTACAGAATGATACCACATTGAATCTGAAAAAGTTCAATGCAGATCAGTGCTTTGGCCCTGTCAAATGCAAACATACATACATACATACATACATACACTCACTGTGTGCGCCTGTGCATACGTGTGAAATCTGTGCCTTTTTTCTACATGCATTTTGCCCTTACAATTGAAGACTATGTCCTTTTAAATGAAGACTATTAAACCAAGCCTCAGTTAGACTTGATCCCTGGCAATGGCAAATGGATAGGTTCACCTCCAGATCCACTAGTAAGAAAGCCCTCTGGGGATGGCATCATGTATGCAACCATGAGGGTTTTGTGTATTCTAGTGAGTATTCTGGCAACAAGGAATTTTTTTTTAAAAATTTATTAGCCTATACAATTTCCCCTGTCAGATAGTGGTGGCTGGGGGTGGGATGGGGTGGATGACATAGGATATGCATCACCAACAATGGAAAATCACCCTAGCTTTCACCTTTCAGAGCTTCAACCTCCAAGTTCATTTACTCATCCCACCTATGGAATCTACATTTAATCTGCAGTAAGACACAATTAAAAATATTAAACAATATCATAACTAAGGATCACAGCCAGGACATTAATTCTTTACCTGCACTGCGCATGCGAGTGTGAGATCTTGCCATAAATTAAATCAGCTAAGCTATAACATTGGAGAATGTTTCAGCAGAATAATGAACTACAGTATTACTTCACCTGTATCTCAAGATCTTCTTTGGATGACTCTGGATAAAGCTTATCTCTCATTAGTGACTGCAAGAGGCTAACATTAAGTGATCTTGATACAATGTGGATGACTGTTCCTCCTTCAGGACGAAATCCCTTAACCTTATGGGCTCGAGGTCGTGATACAGCCTGGTAACCCAGCACATACCTTTAAAAGCAAGCAGAAGAACCCATTTGTTTCTCAGTGATGCAACTTGAAGGCATGTACAACTGAACACTCATTGTGTAATAATCTAAGCAAGGGATAAACAAACATCCATTCTAGTATGCAAATACATATTGTGAAGATGCCTTATCTTACAAGGTGCTTTCTCAAGTTGCTGCAGGTATATGCCACAACAGTAAACCATTTTCAACATAGCAAAAGACTACTGGAATAATTGCACCATTTGAAGGTAGTTTAAAAATGTTTCATTATACCATGATCCCCCCAAAACGTGCACGCTGATTGGCCAGCGTGCCCGTTGTAAATCGAGTTATACTAATGGAAAAAGGTCCGGTCGCCTGGACTTTTTTCCATTAGTATAACTCGATTTTTTAAAACACTGTCTCGCTATGTTAAATGGGTTTAACATAGCAAGACAGCTTTAAAATAAGCAACGGAGATCTCCGTTGCTTATTTTAAAGCTGTCTCCATGTTAAACCCATTTAACACAGCGAGACAGTGTTTAACAACGGAGAAAGCAAGATCTCCGTTGCTTTTTATCTCGCTATGTTAAATGAGTTTAACATAGCGAGACAGTTAAAATAAGCAACGGAGATGTCCGTTGCTTATTTTAAAACTGTCTCGCTATGTTAAACTCATTTAACATAGCGAACAAAAAAGCAACGGAGATTTTGCTTTCCGCTTTTGCTCAACTCTGATGTACTGCGCAGCGCACAGTACATCAGAACTGCCGGATGCCATACATCTGCGGAAGGGCAGTAAACAGGCATTATACTATGCCATTATTTAAGAAAAGTAATAGTTTCTTTTCTTAAATAATGTCATGGTATAATAGCAATAACCCACTTCTGGGTGTGGGTAATGCTAAATTTACCACGTTGGCTTTGTTTGGTCCCTCTGGCCTCGGGACCAAACCACGCCAACCGTGGGTAAATTTAGCATTACCCACACCCAGGCGTGGGTTATTGCTATAATAATACACCACACCTAACAATCTGGGATAAATGATATATTATAAACTTGAGACAGACTGCATGCTTGGTAAAGTCAGCCACTATAAAAACTAGTTTAAACTTTAGGATCATAGCAGTCTAAGTGGTAATCTCAGCTGCATTTGAACAGGATATACATACATCAAACCTCTGCATTATAAAATACCTGGGATCTTTAAAAGGATGCACATAATGTTTCACCCAAAGTTCTGACTAAAATGGCTCATCTTGTCTTTTGAATGGAAAGGCATGATCATAGGATCCATTATAGTTATGACAAAATACACTAAACTTTGCTTCTAAGTGTCAAGAGATTCTCTTATAAAAAGTACATGTGGAACAAGGTAAATGGTGTCACTTGCCACCTTAAGAATAATTAGTAACTGCTTGCTATAGACAGTATGGTATATTGCAAAGAGATGCTCTCCTAGAAATTAAACCTCGTCTTTGGTAAGAATGCATCCAAACTGTGGAAATGCCTAGCACTTTTCACAAGAAAACATCCCACTGTGTAAGCATCTTACCATAACAGTAGATGCTCATGCATGGGAGAATCACTGCTGTAGTGGTTTACGCCAAGATGTGCGAACTGCAGTCGATCGAGAGCGACAGTGTTGACCTGCAGTTTTCAAAGAGGCAGTTTTGTGAATCTAAATACATTTACTGCACTACGTTGAATGGTAGTGTAGTTCAATTATTTGAGCTTGGGATTTTGAGTGGAGATAGCAGGTCAGTGAGGAACAGGGAATCAGCCCATTTCCTCATTGTAGTGAGATCTTGGAGTTGGTGTATTTAAATTGCAGGGGGTGAGGATGGCACAGCCCCCCTGCAAAAGTACAATTAATGTACCGTTGACTGAAGTGTAACGGTACATTAACGTGCATAGTACAGTTGACGGATGTCACCTCTTGCTATGTCGAATGGCATCAAACTACGGAGGTAGATTATTCATTTTCACCTTGGTTGCAGTTTCGAAATTACATATTCAGGATTTTGGGTTGACATTCTGATCGGTCGACCGAAGCGGTTTTGGAACTTAAATAGTAAACCTTCCTTACTCACTATTGAAGACTACTGACCATACTTCCAATCTGACTTCCAAACCTTTACAGATATTGCCAGTGAGAGGAGCAACTCCACAACTACAGGTAATTGGTCTGACACCTGGATAAACGTGCAGCAGTTTGTACCATGTTTTATGGGTTTGTTGGTCAAATGCATTAGCCAGACATATTGATGTCCATCCAGACCATACTTTTAGATTCAGGGCAACTGATTGTACTCATTACATCCGAGTGACGCCTCCAGGTGCATCTGCAGTTACCTCCTACTGCTCCTCTAGGCGTCAAATATTACTTGTTCATACTTGCATTAATAATTCCAAAACCATGTTTCATGTAAGGTATCAGAATATTTTATCTTGAAGCATACATGATGGCAAACACAATTATATTGATATTTGACCTTTGTCAATGAGTATTTGTTAGAATTGTAAGGTGATAACTTCAATTTTTAAAGGCTCAGGCCATACCCACTAGGAGTTAAAGGTACACACTCAAAAGAGTTGTACCGGAGAGTGACGGATGGTAGAGGTGGTCCAGAATCATTATTGCTTGAAAAATTAGAACTATGTTGGCAACTACGAACTAGGGCATGATTACCACCTGGTTTGAATGAAGTTTATACTATTACTTGCATACTTAAACTGAAAAACTTGCTGAGGTAGTTTGAAGTAATGGTGACAAAGTTATGTATACATATATCATATATTTTATATTTTATAGTATAATACATTTACATTTTCCATATTTCTTATTTACATATGTATTTTTAGGTTATACATGTATTCCTAGATACATTTACACACATACTTATACACATGCACTTTATTTATGTAATAAGAATAGTCTTGTAGAATGAAGTTTATTTTTAAAAGTTGTTTTTAACAGTTATTTTTAATATTGTTGGTTGCTTTTAATAAGTGTTTTAAACAAAAATCTTCATAAAAGTTAGCATTTTTAGATGTTAGAGGAACAGTTATACAGATCGTGAATAACTTGTGTAACACATGTATTGTCTATGAAACATATGCATCTTTGCGAAAAGCGTAACCTTTATTTACAATTTCATCTTTCAGTATAGAGGAAAGGAATTAATTATGTCAATTAGTGTTAATTAGGGGAGGGGTCCTGAGTATATTTAAACACGAATTGTTTTAAACTGTTTGCTGAAGAAGTCCCTTTATTGTAAGGGACGAAAAGCGCTTTTCAATACTGGATGAAACACTGGATCATCGTTGAAATTAAAGTTGTGGTCCACGTTGTCCTCATGCCTCAGTGAGTTTCCTGATTCTTTACAGCATACAGCTGTTAAACATTCCAGCACAAAACAGATGTCTACCTCCAACAGATATCCTATTCAGATTTGTGCATCTTACTTGCAAGGATTCTTATAAAGTATACCTGCAGGTCTTAATAAGCATCCTCAACCTTCTGTGCTACACTACATTCTTGCATGCCTTTTCTAATGATATACATTATGTGTGTTCCTCTCTGGGTTTAAAATTAGACAGTTTTGTTATGACATCATGGTGTTTGCTTGTCTGGACTACTAGAATCTTGTAAATGCCTGTCTGTAACAGGTGCAGCACTGCTTTTAATGTAGAATCCCCCAAAATATTTATAAGTTGATACATAGCTGTCAGTCAGTTAGGGTGGCCACGGTGGTGCAGCAGTTAGCGTCGTCTCCTCACAGTAAGAGGTTCTCCGGTTCGATTATTGGCAGGGGTGTCTTATGTGCAGAATCTACATGTCCTCCCTGCAGTCATGTGGGTTTCCTCTGGGTGCTCTGGTTTCCTCCCACATTCCAAAGACATGCAGTAGGTGGACTGGACACACTAAATTGGACGTAGATGAATGTGTGCAAGTGTGATACGAATGAAATACCGCAGCAGGCTACCCACCACATAGTGTTTAAAACCTTGGCTCAAGATGATTGTCACTGCTGAAGTGACACCCCAACCTCATGTGCAAAAATGGAAAAAGGGGTGGAGGATGGATGGACATAGCTATCAGTCACTGCTTTGCCTGTCCCACTCCTGCCAATGAAGTATATTCATTTTCTACAGTTTACTAACGTTCTTGCTAAACTTACAGCCAAAGAAACCATCAAGAGGCTCAGCCACATCACCCACTACTGAAGGGAGACTGGGAATGTTCCCATTTAGTAGATTTTCTTCATATATCTCAGGCGGACAGATCTGTGATCTCCAAATTCAGTCATCCAGACTGGTTCTAAAGGTTACTAAGGAAATAATCCGATATGCACTGACCGCCTATTCTACAAATAGGGAATAAGATGGGTTAGGGTAAACATTTTGCTACCTGGTGTGGTTGATATATTCATACAGATTTAGGTCTCTAGTGTGTGTACTTGGCTTTGTAACTGGTTGTGTTTAGGAATGCAGAGAGATGGGTTATTCGTAGCATGGAAGACTAAACAGAGATCACTCTCTCAAGGATACTCAGCAGAGGGACAGGGCTTTCACCCAAGTAGCTGAAGGTCCTCAAAACAAGAGATTTTTTTTTTTTTTTTTGTGAAGAAATGTTCAGGTCTCCCGAGTTGGTTTAGATGCTTAGCAAGGTACATGTAAAGGGGACATTGCAGTCAATGATAGGCCTTGATAAGGGAGAAATAAAGCGGCCATTTTCTTTAAGAATTTGAGGAGATGCAATTAAAAGTAAGATTGGCAAGGTACAAGTATTTTCTAACCGACCAAAACATAATTTTTTATTTATTTATTTTACATTTTACATTTAGTCTAACTGGAATAAAATCCATTTTCAGTAGAGGCCCGGGGAGAAAAGCTCCAACACAGATAATTTTATACAGTAAAAAATAATAAGTTCAAAGCAGTATAACAGTAGTAAAATAGCTCTAAACAGTTACAGCCATTCACATACACAATATATGACTAATAATGGTCTCAAATTCAAAGAATTATAATAATTAAAAAAAGGTCTAAACAGACATACAGATTAGGTACAGTTGACATTACAAGGATACCTAGCTCATGCTGAGGTGATATGCAATGCAATAGAAGTAAAAACAAATTAGTAGTTTTCAATTGGAAGCAGGATAACAGAAAGTATATACTGTTGATGAATTATAGAAATGTATCATATGATACAGTGAGATAAAGGTATCTAAGAGGCAGCAAGAGTATGTAAATCGGTGGAATATACTCTTGTATTTAGTCAGGGTTAGTACAAGGACAAAGCCAGTGAGAACTGAGAAATTGTTTTATTTTTAGTTTAAAGAGTCTTGTGGCGGTCAGAGATAGGAGTTCAGAGGGAAGTTTGTTCCAGTGTTTGCCTATGGAGTTAGAAAACAAAGAATCTCCAGCTGAGTTGTTGGATTTGTTGATAGTAATAAGTGGCTTATTGGAGGAGCGTAGGTTCTTAAGATTGTTGTAGGGGGTAATGAGGGTAGTCAGTATAGGTGTATAGGTGGGGTAGTACAAGCTCTTATGGATAATAGTGAGTTGTTGAGATAGTATCTGGTTATGAAACTCTAGTCATCCTAGTTGTTTTAGATTGTTGCAGTGATGTGTTCTAAAAGGAGATCCTGTGGCAAATCTAGCAATGGAGTGATAGGCAGTAGCAAGTTTGTTTAGGTTATTTTTTGTGAGATTGGTGTATATGGGTGAGGCATAGAGTAAGGTAGTGATTAAATGAGTTCTAGCTATAGCAATTTTGGTTGAGGGAGTAAGGAAGGGTTTGATTCTGTAAAGGGATCCCAGTTTATTATTTACTGTTTTTATAGTGATGTTAGTAGGAGTGTCAAAGTTTAGATTATGATCTATGGTTATTCCAAGAAGTTTGGTGGTTATGTCAGGAGATATGAGAGTCCCATTGTTGGATGCAAGAGTAAAGTGAAGAGGGGCAGACCTACGAGTAGGAGTAAAAAGTAGGAGTTTAGTTTTTTTAGGGTTAAGTAAAAGGCAACAGTTTAAAAAACATTGTTCCACTGTGTTAAATGCATTTTGTGTAAGGGATTGTAGCTCGGTAGGGGTATTAGCTGAACAAATAATAGTGGAGTCATCTGCATATTGAATGCAGGTAGCATGTGGGATTGCTAGGTGTAGGTCATTAATGAAAATAGAGAATAACAATGGGCCTAAAATGGAGCCCTGGGGGACACCAAGGGAAATAGGGAGGTGAGAAGATAGGTTACCTTCCCATAGTACTGCTTGTTGTCTATTCTCCAAGTAGGATTTGAACCATTGTAATGCTAGAGTATCAAGAGAAAGAGATTTAAGTATTTCAATAAGGAGCTGGTGGTTAACCATATCAAAAGCCTTAGATAAATCAACGAAGACAGAAGAGGAAAGGGTATTATTACGGTTAGAATTTATACAGTCTGTGAAGGAGAGAAGGGCTGTGGTGGTGCTGTGGTTAGGTCTAAATCCATGTTGACAGTTGGCAAGTAAGTTATTATCAATTAGATGGGTGAGTACTTGCTTATGGACACATTTTTCCATTATTTTTGCCAGTGGAGAGAGTAAGGCTATTGGTCTATAGTTTGAGATGTCAATGGAGTTACCGCCTTTATGAAGGGGGATGATGTGTGAGATTTTCCAGATAGATGGGATATTTCCTTCGGTTATAGTTCTGTTTATGAGTATGGAAATGGGGAGGGCTATGGCTTTGGCACCTTTTTGCAGGTACTCAGCAGGTAGATGGTCAGCAGAGGGGGTAGTAGGTTTCAGTTTTTCTAGAAGAGAGCAAATGAAGGATGTAGGAACCGGTTTTAGCTGAAATAATGGAATAGGGTAAGTTGAAGAGGTGGTTAGATTAGTGGAAGTTGGAGATAATTGCTTAGCTAGTGTTTGAATGGTATCTGTAAAGAAAGAATTAAAGGCATTGGCAGTTTGTGTTGGGTTGTCTTGGTTAGAGCCTTGTGGGATAGGTGTTATAGATTGGCCTGGGTGTAGGAGTTTGTTGATGCTGGACCAAAATTTTTGTGGATTTCTTTGGTTAGTTTGTTGTAGTTGGATATAAAAGTTTTTTTTATCTAGCAGGATAGCTTTTTTAGTAGTATTTCTAAGTTGTCTAAAGGTTTGGTGGTCTGTTGAATTCCTGGCAGTGTGCCATTTTGACCAAGATTTGTTTCTGAGAAGAATATTCTGTCTAGTTGCTTTGGTGAGCCATGGGGCAGGTTTAGTGTTACTTCTAATAGAGCCGCATAGGGCATGTTGGTCAAGGATGGATAAGAATGTGGAATTAAAAGTAGTCAACTGCTTTATCTAGGGGGAGTGTTTTTAGTGGTGACCAATCACAGTGTTTTAAGTTCTAGCTGGAAAAGTTCAGGGTTGAAGGATTTTTTTAGTCCTGATTGTATGATATGTAGTTGGGTTAGGTATGTTAATTTTGTGTCTGAGGATATAAGTGAGTAAGTGATCACTTAGATCATCAGGGAGGGTTCCTGCCTTGTATGCAAGATGTGGAGAGTTTGTAAGAATCCAATCTAGTATACTTTCTTTGTTGTTGGTTTTATTAATTCTTGTAGGGGAGGTAATAACTTGAGAGAAGCCATAAAGATTAATGTGGGTGGTGGGCTGAGGGGTACTGCAGGACTTCCAATCGATGTTAAAGTCCCCAAGTATTAAAGTTTCTTGTGGAAGATTGATAGATATCCAGTTAAGAATGCTTTCAAGGGTATTAATGTTATTACCAAGGGGAAGGTAAATACAAGCGATGTTAATGGATTTGAATTTGTTGATTTGAAGTTTAGTGACTAGGATTTCTGAGTTATTAAATATAGGTAGATTTATGTTAGATGTGGTGACTTGTAGATTATTTTTATAGAGGACTGCTACACCCCCTCCCTTTTTGTTAATACGGTCCCTTCTCAGGATACTGTAGGCAGGTGGGGTCAGTTCATTGTCATTAATGGATGGTTTTAGCCATGTTTCTGATAGACATAGGAAATCAAATTGGTAGAATTCTAATAGGGCATGAATATGGGTAGTTTTCTTTTTAATGCTTCGAATGTTAAGATGAGCTATTGAAAGAGTTTGGAGGCTTATTAGGTGTATGTGGAAGAGTAATGTTGGAGGTGATTTGTACAGTGTCATGACTTCTATATCAAATATTGTAATGTAATGACATCTATATCAAATATTGGTAAAACTGACTGCAATTAAAAGTAAGATTGGCAAGGTACAAGTATTTTCTAACCCACCAAAACATAATGACATCTATATCAAATATTGGTAAAACTGACTGCACTAATATTATGGAAAGTAAGTACACAATTTCTGTTAATATCTTGGAATATTAAGTGTTATGCTCTTAAAACATTAACAGCAGACAAGTACATGATTGCAATCCCCTAAATCTAGTCTAGTGGTACTGAAACTCAAGAATAAAATGTATTCTTTCTTGTGAGCAACCAAGTAATTCACTACAGTGCGATACTGCAAAGTCTGCAAAAAGAAACGAGGTGACAAATTCTTAAAAGTATCTGGATGAACTGTTGAAATCTTCAGAAAGCAGAATAAAATTACTAATTCACAAAACAGAAAATAAGAAAATGGACCGCATATTTGAATCACTCTCCACCTCTCGGGGCACTTTCTTAAAGCACTTCTTTAGAAGACAAAGTACAATTAATGCTCTCTTCACCTAAAATGAATTTTAGCAAGTTATTTCTCATAGAACAACTCCAGAGGGCTAACCAATCTTCCTTCCCACATCTAGTGCTCAACCTTAAAGCTGAGAAAGCATTTGATAGGCTGAGCTGAGATTACCTCTCTGCAAGGGCAAGTCTAGTCTAACAAATGTTTTGTTAGCGCATTAAAAATGTTACGCAAGGGAAGTGCTTCAACAGTCAAAATAAGCCCTCAGATTTCAGAGTCTTTTAGCTAGAGATAGAGATAAGCTCTGCCTAAAACTTCTCTACTTCCGCTGACCTTTAGCAACTGAACCCTTGACATGAGACAAAACATGTGTGAACAACGTGAAAGGGCTGACTGTAGAGGGACAGAACAAAGCAGGGCTATTTACAAACAATTCAGCTGTTCCTAGCACATCCACAAAAGTCACCCCAAAACCTCTGGAGGTTGAAATGGAATCTGAGGAGTTCTCATTATATTCCTTGAATGACAATGGGATCTAGTCCTTAGGATTACTCACTTCAGCTGAAACGTTTTTCCCTTTAGGTATACAAACATAACTATGACATCTATTTCATAAACCTGAAAACTAAACGATGCAACATCAAAGATAATAAATGGTTTACCTTATATGTAGGTGTCATTTTGAGGTTGCTAGTATAGCAGCATGCATTAGCCATTAGACGAATGTTAGTGTTTCATATATTTATGAAACATCCCCATTACCAATCCCCCACCCCCCCCCCCCCAGCAGCCAACCTTCAGGACTACATTTTGGACTTTACCTAGCCTTCAACTGTCCTTAGGAGATCAGTGACAATAGTAGGGAAGCATGGATGCATGGCCTTCACTGACCTACCGAACTTGGTGAGAAAGGCCTGTACTAACCCTGGAAAGTGAGTAGGCTCATTCCTAAAAGGTCCATCAAACACTGTCATTATTATAAAAGTTGTTCTTATTAGGCTACTGAGACAGGAGGATCTTTAGAAGCAAAGCAATTCCTAGGAGATTAGCCCTTGCGATTTAAACATGGATAACCCACAGCTAGGGAGAACATTTACATTTCACCCCTATGCATAAGTGACGAGGATGTTCACTCAGGGGTGGATTTGTGGTTTCGCATCCATTCATCCAGATTAAATCTGAATAAAGTAGACAAGGTATTTTACTTTATATGGAGAGGAATATCATTCCGAAGAAGTGGTACTCTCTGTGATACATATCTATCCCTCTTAACATGCATGTTGGAGACCAAGTTTCTTGAGCAGGTGTTTATACCATCACTGGACTTGAGAATGTGCAGTAGATCTGGGTACAGGATCTGTTGAGGAATCGCTCCCCCTGTAGTATATGTACGATACTGAGAAGAGTGACAAAGCTTTGAGACTAATTTTTACAAGTTATGCCTTTGATTTTTTTTTTCTTTGTGAAAAAGCCTTGTGGTCGAGATTGACTTGACTGTTTGGACAGATACAAATCAAAGGGGTTATACTCTGATTAGCCTAACAAGTACCAAATACAGTGGAACAAGAACATCCCTGGACTTGAATACCACACCCTTACTAATAAGTTATGCAATGAAAAAGGACCTTGTACAATACTAGATATGTGGCAATCGAAGGGCAGTTTGTTGTCCACACAAGGTCCCTAAGTAACAGACTACTTTTCAGAGGTACATTGACAATGTGATAGTTACAGTGCAGGTCATGCTTGCCAAAGAAGACTATTGCACATTTTTTGTCATTTGTTATAGACCATGGCTAATCCACCAGGTATTTGTTTTGGAAAGGCTTTCTTGTATGACCTTGGTGTCCTCTAGCGAGTTGATGATGACACCAAGTTTTCAGTAATAT
>NC_056742.1:19954903-19969903 GCF_019279795.1 Protopterus annectens | reverse complement strand
TTAGAGTTTCCATTCGTGTGTGGGTCCATAAGATTTCTGCTTAGGTAGTCGGCCAGTGAATTTAGCTTGCCTGGCAGGAATTGAGCTCGTAGGTGCACTTGGTAGCTCAGGGCTGTGTTCCACAGAGCTATGGCTTGTCTGCAGACAGAGTACGAGTGGGTTCCCCCCTGTTTATGTACCACAACTGTGGCGTTGTCTGTCTTTTTGTCCTGGAAGGATATGGTCTTTGAAGGCCGTCAGGGAATTCTGTACAGCGAACATTTCTTTTTGGTTGATATGCAGGTGCATCTGACTCTGGTTCCATTTGCCGTGAATGTACCGCCCTGCCAAGTGAACCACCCATGCATAGTCTGATGTGTCTGTAGTCAGGGTTTTGGTGGCAGGGGGTAAATTGAAAGGGAGCCCCTTGTTTAGGTGGCAGGCCACTGCCCACCAAAGGAACTTTGCCTTTATACAAGGAATGATAGGAATAATTGATTCCAGGCCCTGAGAATGCTGACACCATAGACTTTTTAGATACCATTGTAGTTTCCTCATATGCAGTCTTGCATATGGAATTAGTAGAATGCAAGAGGCCATGAACCCCAGGGCTTGCAGGATTTTCCTTCCAGATTGCTGGGTCTTTGTGGCCAGTAGTCTGAAGTAAGCTGTCAAACTTGTTTCTCTGGCGTGAGGTAAGCCATCTGGTAAGTTGTGTTCAAGCTTGCTCTCAGGAATACAATTTATTGGCAGCGTACTAGATGAGATTTCTTTTTGTTTATGGTGTACCCCAGCGAGGCTAGAAGTTTCTTTACAAATGCCAGATGTTTTAATAGCATGTCCTGGCTTTCTGCCTGAATTAGACAATCATCCAGTTATGGGTATATTTGAATACTTCTCTGCCTGCAAAATGCAATGGCTGGAGCTAGGCACTTTGTGAATACCCTGGGCACAGTAGATAAGCCAAAGGGAAGTGCAGAGAACTGATAGTGCATGGAGCCTGCGCTGAAGTGTAGATATTTCCTGCAAGACTCCCTTATTGGAATGTGCAGGTAAGCTTCCTTTAAGTCTAAAGTTGCCAACCAGGCATCTTTGCCTAGCATAAGAAGCAGCTGTTGAAGTGTTAGCATTTTGAATTTTGGGATTACAAAAAAGGCGTTTAGAATAGAAAGGTCCAGGATAGGATGCCAGGAGCAGTCTTTTCAGTGTACCAGGAAAACTCTAGTAAAAACTTGTCCCCTTTATTCTGCTGGGACAGGCTGAATAGCCCTGATACTTAGAAGGGAGAGAACTTGCTGTTGAGCCTCTGCCTACTGATTTGGGGGTAGGTCTGGCCAACCGTTTGGGGTTGGTAAAATGTGGAAGTGGAATCTGTATCCTTGGAACACTATATTTAAAACCCATTTGTCCTGGGTAATGAGTTCCCACTTTTTTTGCATGCAGGGTGGTCTTTCCCCCCAAGGGAGCAGGCAGTTGAGCAAAGTCATTATGACATTTTTCCATGGGGGGTGTCTTACTACTTCCAGCTTTGGAAGTGGGAGCCCCCCCACTGCTTAGGCCTGTGTGTAACTTGAGACTGTAGCCTAGGTGGTCTGCTGTTCCTGGGTTTGGACTGAGAAGGCCCGGAAGAGACTGGAAAGGACCAATTCTTAGAAGGACAATGCCTACTAAATCTGGGAGGCTGTACTTGCAGTAAAACTTAACAGTTTGCATAGATTTAGCTTTTTCCTCCATCTTTTTAAGGACTACTTCTGCTTTGTTGCCAAACAGTTGGTCTTGGTTTAAGGGAGCATCCAGCAATTTAGCTTTTAACATGATCTGGCAAGTTTTGCTCCTTAAGCCAAATATGCCTTCTAAGTACAGACCCAGTGAGAGCAGCCCTGCAAGATGCTTCTAAAAAAAAAAAAAGTCAAAACCACATTGCAAAGTATGTTTACCAACTTGTTCAGCAGAATGCATTAAATCCTGTAATTCGTTATGTTCAGCACAGTCAAGAATCAACATCATTTTCTGTTTAAGTAGTCCCATAATATGCTGCTGATACTTTAACATATGAAACTGGCAGTTTAAGGCCCTAATGGCCAAAGCAGCAGAAGTGAATACCTTCTTACTCCATCTGTCCAAGGCCCTGGAATCTCTATAAGAGGGGGTAGGGTTTTTGGCAGTAGTAGCCTTATTGCCTTTAGGTCCTTGGGAAATTGTCTTTGGGTCCGCAGTAGGATTCTTGAAGAGGAACTTGTGAGAGTCAGGTACTCTAATACTGGTCAGGTTTTCTGGGAGCTGGAGGTAAAGTGTCTGGGGCCAGGCTAGATTCCAAGAGGCATCATCTACAATGTCCAGGACAGGAGGGATAGCTAAAGGCCTGTGTTGAGGGAGGAGTAAGAATTCCCTAAGCCTCTTTTTGGAGTCAGAGTAATCCTGGCTTTCACAGTGGAAATGCTCCCCAAGAGTGTGCAAGGTTTCACCAAAAGAAAAATCTTCTTGAGGGGAAGCAGAGAGAATGGAATCCTCTGCAGCAGAATACTCATAGATAGATAAGGGCAAATCCTGGTAATCAGAAGAAACAGAAATTTCAGAATCCTGATCAGAAGAATCAGAAGGAAAATCAGTTCTAGGTCTCAGAGGGGGAAGGCTGGCTTCCCCTAATTAAAGTAATAAAGTCTTCAGACATTCTTATCCGTTTTTTAGGCATATGGGCCTGACCATGCGGTTTGGACGTCGGTTTTCTAGGCGTGGGTCGAGTTTAAGGCCTTGAAGAAGAAGATGGCATTGGTTTGAAATGCAAGCCTGTATGCCTGAATACACCCTCAGAAGCTGGTGCCTGCACAGCGGCTCCAGACCCATCCAAGGTAGAGACACCCACAGGTTCCATAGTCGAAGAAGCATCTTGCGGCATACCAGACTCCGAATGGGTCTCAGCAGAGGCCTGTAAATCTGAAGTAGCGGGTATCAGGGGTTGCGAAAGCGCCCGAGTACCGGCAAACTGGTGACTAGCTTAATGGAAGCATAGTCTGTAGTTTTGGACCTATGCAGTCTCTCTCGGTCTTTATCCATGTTTTTTCGGAATATCGGCAGTTGGATGGCTTACCGAAGACATTTCTGGATAGTTAAACAGAGTACCAAAATAATTTGATGTAAAAATAGACAGATGAATACTTCGGGGGTTGAATAAAGGACAAAACCGACAGCGAGGGACATCGTGGTCTGGGTCTCTTTTCATGTAGTCCAGGGAGGTACGTCTCGGGTCATTCACACCAGCATGGACAATGACTGAGTCATATTTGCACTTGCCTTGGAGTGACCTGAGTGCTTGTGTTATGTGGCGGATCCTAGCGCCCGACAGGCTGCTCACCGTGACCCGCTCCTTGTTCAGCCTGGTGAGCGGGACGTCAGTGTGCCTGATGATAGAGTCACCTATTACAAGTGTATCAGGTGTGTTGTTTAGTCTTAAGGGCTGTGACTGTTCAGCACACTGGCTTTGTGAGATGTGTTGCACGTGTTTTGTTTTGGGGTAGCGGTTGCTTGGGTGTCTGCTTTGGAGGTCTCTGCTGCTTAGGCAGATCTTTATTTAGAGCCTCCGCGTATGTTTTTGTGTGATTATGTGATTGGTTTGCTGTCATGGTAGGTCTATGTGAGACTGGAATTGTAGTGAGTGTGGTTTCCTTCTCCTCCTGACTAGTTATGCCAGTACTGAGTTGAGAGAGCTTAGCCTCCAGTTTGGCTATATGGTTGCATCTCTCACATGTGTTGGAATTTGTTGGGAGGAGGAGAGGGTTGTCTGTACATGAGGCAGTTGTAACATTGCCTCAAGATTCCCAGATTCACCAGCTGGACCGGAGAGGAGATTGACAACTGACCTTTGGACATGCTAGAATAATATTGGGAATTCCTTAATAATTGAAAACAAGGGCCAATGGGGAGTGAGGGTGTAGTGCTTTTAAATTTTTAGTGCTGACTTATAATTGCTTTAGCGAGCAAGTGCCAGGTAACTTAAGTGCAACGTGTTACAGGTAACTTAAATGCAAAAACGACAAACAGTAACTTTCTTTCAAGTGAAACAAGGAAATAAGTACAGTAAGCAATGCAGATATCACTAGTGATCCACAGAAGCTGAGAAGCACAGATTAGGTGGAATTAGCATTCCAGGGAAATAAGCAAATAAACAACAAGCATATAAACAAAGCTAGATTCAGCAGGCCTGGATCTAGTCTATGCTACAGCAAACAAGGTGTACCAATTTCAGTAAGATACAGTTCAAATATTCAGGCACTATAAACCTTTAACCAGAAATTCCCAGCTCAGAAAAACAGAGTCCAGCCTCTTCTCCCACAAGAGTGCAGACCACGAACCTTCTCAATGTAAAATAACTGGCCTAAAGCCCAAGTGCTTAAACCAGAACTAATACACTAAGAATAACAGACACTGGGCTCTCAATCAGCGGTTCCCAACTTAGAAGGATGAAAGCTACCTGTCCTGCCACCACAGTGCATGCCACAAACCATCCTAATGTAAAACAACTGGTCTGAAGCCCAAGTGCTTAATCCAAAAGACTTAGAATGATAGCTACACTTTAATCAAGTTACTACCAAGCAGTAATAAATACAATTGAATACTTTAGAGAATGCCTGGATTAGTGCTCAAGTTACACAAACAAAGCTAGATCCAGCAGGCCCGAATCCAGTCTATGCCACAGCAAACAAGGCACACCAACTTCAGTAAGAAGCAGTTCAGATATGCATGCACTATAAGCCTTTAACCAGAAACTCCCAGCTCAGAAGGGCAGAGTCCAGCCTCTCCTCCCACAAGAGTGCAGACCACGAACCCTCTTAATGTAAAATAACTGGCCTGAAAGCCCAAGTGCTTAAACCAGAATTAATACACTTTTAGAACAACAGACACTGAGCCCTCAAATCAGCAGTTCCCAACCTAGAAGGATGCAAGCTACCTTGCTCTGCCACTACAGTGCAGACCACAAACCCTCTCAGTGCAAAACAACTGGTCCGAAGCCCAAGTGTTTAAACCAAAAGGCTTAGAATGAGTTACACCAAGCAGTAATAAATACAATTGAGTACTTTTAAGATGATGCAAAAGTAAAATAAAGTAGGTAGAAACACAAGTACAGTTAAAGCAGATGAAAA
Organism: Protopterus annectens; assembly: GCF_019279795.1. Classification (NCBI taxonomy): domain Eukaryota; kingdom Metazoa; phylum Chordata; order Ceratodontiformes; family Protopteridae; genus Protopterus; species Protopterus annectens. Next base: position 19,964,786 of record NC_056742.1, on the reverse strand, counting down.
ATTTTTTTTTTTTTTTTTCCTGAACAAGTGCTGAGATCAAAGAAACAGATTTGAGTGCTGAAACTAGAAAACTGGCTAGTTATAAGAAAAAAAAAACTAAGCTAGAAGGCTTCCCTCCAACACAGTAGGGCTTGGGGGCTCAGAAGCCTACAAATAGTCTATACCACTTAACAGGAAAGGCAGGAAACAAGCTTATTATTTTTTTTTTTCTGTTTCCCAGATGCTCTCTTTGTACACAGTAGGAGTGCCTGAAATCAGAATATGATCTCACTGCACTCAGTTGAGTGAGCAAATGAGATGGGCCCAGAAGGAGTATTCAAACACAAATTTACAAGAGGTGGAATCCTTCAAAGCCCCCGGGCCTGTAGAAAATATGGCCCAGACCGCAGAATCCTTTATAAACGCCTTCTATGAACACCTTCAGGAATGCATGGATCATGCGATCCCAAATAAAACCAAGACCCAATCCTCCAAAGGCAGACGTCCTGTCTGGTGGACCCCAGCCATAAACAAACTATACAATAGGAGGAGGAAGCTACTAAATGATAGAGCAAAATCCCAAAAAGGGAAGGCATCACTGATCAGTATTAGCAAAAAACTAAGGGCACTCATAAAATTGTCTAAGGCCAGCTTCGAGAGAAAAATTGCACAGGACACTAAGGATAATCACAAGGCTTTCTTTAGTTATGTTAGGAACCTGGGTGGGAATTCCCAGATATGCTCAGAATTAGTCCAAAATGACAAAAAATACACTGAACCCACAGACATTGCCAACATCCTAGCTGACAGGTTCAGCGCGAAACCCCAAAGGGCAAATATCTATCCCAGCAGAGTGCTGCCCCCCTGACATCTCAGATGCTCAGGTAAGAGCCGCCTTCTCCAAAGCAAAAACACAGCATCAATGGGACCAGACGGTGTCCTGGGCTGCGTCCTACATGAACTCCAAGAAGAGCTAAACCCAAACATAAAACTACTGTTCAATCTCAGCCTTACTACAGGAAATGTGCCCAAAGAGTGGCGTACAGCAACAGTGGTCCCTCTCCATAAAGGTGGTGCCTCAACGTATCCTGGAAACTATTGCCCCATAAGCCTGACTAGCTTGGTCTGCAAAGCTATGGAAAGGATCATCATGGACCTCATAAATAAAGATATTGGGGACCTACAGACACTGGATCCTACCCAGTTCAGCTTTAAGGGCAGATCCTGCCTCTTAAACCTGGTTGATTTCTTTGAAACAGTCACCAAGGTCATTGACGAGGGGAAGGTGGCCCACACAGCCTACCTGGACCTCGCAAAAGCCTTCGATACAAAACCCCACTCGAGCATTATAGATAAGCTCACCAGCTTAAATATAAACCCCTATGTCACTAGATGGATTGCAAACTGGCTCAAGGACAGAACCCACATGGTTAGAATTGCTGGAGCCATGTCAAACTCCAAACCAGTTACAAGTGGTGTCCCACAAGGCTCAGTCCTGGGACCTCTCTTGTTCGGTATATATTTCTCGGAGGTACAGGCCAACATGGAAGGACTGTGGCTGACCAAGTTCGCAGATGACTGCAAACTGGGCGCCATAATAGACTCTCCAGCAGACACAAGCATCCTCCAAAAGGGCCTCATAGAAACAGACAACTGGTGCCAGAGCCATGGCCTCAAGCTAAATGCCAAAAAGTGTATAGTCATCCCCTTTGGCAAAAACAAAGTGCCCACAAATTACCACATAGGTGGTAATCCATTAAGTACAGAAGTAGTAATTAGGGACCTGGGGACCCAAGTTGATAGCAATCTCTCATTTGACAACCACGTGGCCAAAGTGGTTAGAAAAACATTTTATATAGCCCACCTAATCATGAAGGGATTCACATCTAGATCAGGGGAGGTCATCGTGCCTCTTTACTCATCCCTCATCAGGGTCATCGTGCCTCTTTACTCATCCCTCATCAGGCCCATAATGGGAGTACAATGCCCCTTTTGGGATGTACCTTACCAAACACCTGCAGCAACTGGAAAGACCCCAAAAGTACCTCACCAAGAGGATCAAAGGGCTCAAACAGATGCCATATGCTGCCCGGTTAAAGAAACTCCAGCTCTACTCAGTGGCATACCGCCTGTTCAGAGGCGATCTGTGCCCGACATATAAAGCCATGTCCAACCCGGAATTAATGGACATGCTGCACCTCAGAAAATCCAAATCCCATTGTGCTACGCGCTCGAGAGACTTGAACCTCAGCACTGAAATAAATAGGACATGCTGGAGGGACAGATTCATAATCCACAGGCTCCCTTCACTCTGGAATAAAATCCCAGTCCAGGTTAGGCAGAGTCCCTCATTGACTCTCTTCAAGAGGAATCTTGATGAGTGGATGGGAGATCGTAGGTTTACCCCAGGTATCACTTCTGTGTCACTGTTAGACAGAGGCACAGTATACTAACCTCGAAAAAGGGCATAGCAAAATAAATTTAAAATGGGTGGCGAAAGCCAAACACATTCTGGCTAGGCTTATAAATGCCCTAGGGCAGATAGCCTAGTATGAACCTATGAACCTATGAATGCAGTACGAATGAAAATCTTTATGGAGGTATTTGCTTTCCACAGGCAAGACAATTGTTAACTTTTACTGACATCGGTTTAAGAGCAAGAAAAAGGATCCCCAATGGAGTAACTTAGCTTTTTTGAAGACTTTGGTTCTGAAACTCGAAAACAAAAATTTCAGGAGTCGGCCGGCCGACCGGCACTTGCGAACTGCTTCTGCTTCAGGCACCGCGCGGCCAGAAAGACAGATGTAATGGCGTTTGCTGCATGTTTTATACCCGATGACCTGACGTCATGGAAGAAGAGACAGCATCAGATGCAGGAATCCAAGACTCGGGTATTCAGGCCGGCTGAGTGCTACCTGCCGGCAGATAACCCAAATGTAATGACTGCAGCAGTGAAACACGAAGAACATCCAAAAGATACAATGATGCATTTTTTAGCATTTAGTTTCAGACCATGATTTTGACAGTTATTTGGGAAAACCTTCTGGTAGGGTGGCCAAGTCATTTAGGGATTCAATGATACTCGTAGCTTGCAGTAATCTGCAAACCTAGTCAGCCAGAGCACTTCTGTATTAACATTTGTATCAGAAAAGTAGATCCCAAACAGGAGAGGTCCCAGCATAGAACCCTGGGGGACTATACTGGTGACCGGTATCTTTGCGGAATTAACTTTCCCTATTTTGATTATCAGCATCCTATATGCGAGACAGTTGGCAATCCAGCAGGGTGTTATTCACATTGTATTTACATTTTCTACTATGCCCGAGAGAGGAATTTTGTCAAAAGTTTTGGCCAGGTCAATGTATGCAGTGTGCAAAGTTTTGCCTTCATCCATTGCTTTGGTGACCTTTTCAAGCAAACCACCAGGTTGAGTAAGCATGACTTGCCCTTGATGAATCCATACTGGGACAGGTCTATTGTTCCATAGTTCCCCATATCCTGACTGATGTTACAGATTGCAGGTCTGACCATGTGTCCAAGAAAATCAAGGAAACTGGTTAAGTGCTGCAGTTCTATTGTCACAGAATTGTTAGGGGCTCTACTGTTGCTCAAAAAGAACTGTAAAGAAGTCTCTTCTAAAGCAATGTCTTTTGTTTTTTCCCGGTTAGGGATCACCGGTCCGCAGATCTATCGGCAGTGGTTTTATGGTGTTGAGTTGCCAAACTTAACAGAAGGCACACACACACACACACACACACACACACACACACACACACCTACCTGCATGTCTTTAAAGCTCACTCGACTACAGGGTGGACATGCAGACTCCACAGAAGGAGCTCCAGCAGAGAATCGAACCAGCGAACCTTTTGCTTGAGGTGACAATGCTAACTGCAGCACTACCACAGCAGTCTTAAAGAAGTCTCTTCTACAGTAGGTAATTAATCAGATCAAGAAAGACAGACTGATGCCAATGAAAGAAGGCTTGCAAACAATTTCAGAGACGTTAAGCAAGGACTTGTTTGTAGTTCTTTGCTGGCCTTACCACAAATAGCTGCAGAATAGCATGAAGCTAGGCACAGTGAACTTTGGTAGAGTCTCCAAGCCGGTGGTGGGGAGTCACAGCCACTGCAGAGGGGGATAACCATCTTACCCCCCAAAAATTGGTGTACTCTAAGTATATCATATGGCACTGTAGCTAAAAGATAACCAAACAAGTATATAACCTTCATTCCTGAATCGCTGGTGAATGCGCTAGCAGTGAAAGTTAGTAACACAAACCTCAAACTGCGTGTAAGCAAATGCAGCTTGCCCTAACTGCCAGGTCAGTTAGCTAAAACATGCATGCCTTTTCCATTTTAAATTAATACTGCATTTCTTCTACTTTAACCCTAGCTGCAATGCTTAGTTCCACATTTTTGTTTCCATCTTAGCTTTTCTACAGAAACAAAAAAGACTAACATTCCATGAGATGGAATTTAGAAAGGGATTGTATCACATCCAAATTATTTCATTAAAGAGAGTTACAGTGGTCTTAAGTCATGTCTACTTTACTATTCTTCCAAGTGTTTCTATGGCTTCATTCACTGCCACCCGCATCACTACTGATTCTTTCCTTAGTAACCACAACTACAGCCTTCTAGCACTTTTGTCCCAGACTAAAAATTGTTAGAGAAAAACAATTGCCAAGGACACAGCTTTTTTGTAGAAATACTACTTTCAGTCCCACGCAACACTCATAGGAGCTGGTGAGCACCGTTTTACAAATGAAGTTACACAAACTAGAAGCTAAAGAAAATTCTTACAAATAAGACCATAGTCAGACACACAGCTTGTGTCATTAATCATACATATTCTATCAGGTGCATTCTATCATAAAGCCCAAAGGCCAGCTACAGTGCATTAAACAAACTAATAAGCAATACTGAAAAAGGGCAGTACATTAGATATATGTGTGTGTGTGTGTGTGTGTGTGTGTGTGTGTGTACTACACACACACATTAGACTAGAGACACCAAGAATACACAGTGATGATACACAGTGATTTGACATTTAACAGTAACGTGTGAAGAAAACATGGGAAGCTGTGTCAAGTAACCTTAAAGCTTGTAGTGCTTTTCCCCAGTCCCTGAACAGATGGAGGGCACAATCTGCTACAACACAATGGAGAAGCATAGCAGCCATTGTTACAGAAAATTAAAACAAACAAGACTTTCTACTTAGTCTTCTCAGAAGCGAGCTAAAAATAATGTTTACGTTAACTCAAGTAGGTCGTTTAGAATGACAAGCAGAAGGGAAAGGGCATTAAAATCAACAATTCATAAAACCTCCAAATTTCAGCAATACAAACTGTTATATAATTGCATTAGGAATTGATAAAGTCAGTGTCATACCCAATATACAGGTTACAGAAAAGTTTAGCTTTTATTTTACTCGAATGCAGAGAAATTAAGGCACAGCACCTTTTAACAGCAAATATATCAAACTAGGATCCAAAGTACCTTTTTTAAATTTATTTAAGACAAAGTAAGCAAATTACATCTTTTGACTCCACAAATACAACTTTTAATCTAGGTTTCAATATAAATATCAAAATGTTTTTGTTCACAATGGTCAGAGCCTGCTGTTTACTCTTAAAATACATTACAAGAAATGCTCACTATAAAGCCACAAACTAGAATTACTTTAACATACTGTTGAAATGACAGCATGGATTAGGAGCATGGTGAATTCAGTTTTTAACCTGAAGTCACTAACAAACCTAACAAATGCATCCCACCAAACACTATATCAGTGTTGTAATACACAACTATATCAATGCTGTAATGCTGCTCAGTAATAAGTCTTAATAACTACAAACTGACACCTGAATATAGCCCTGTAGGAGCTGTACTGGAGACGCTGTTCACTGGAACAATGGGTACAGCCACGCTCTAGGGGGACAAACCTTAAATATCAGGTTTTTCCCACAGAGTGGTTAGCTACCCAAAGACAAAAAATTCAGTTCAGCAATCCACATAGAAAGCGAGATGCTAAACCACTAGAAGCTTCTACCTACCCGAGGCAAAGGAGACAAAGAACTAGCCTATTGTCCTGAAATTATGCACTTTAAAGCAAAACCGGAGCGAAAAGTATATATTGAACAAAAGATCTTTCCTGCTTTTGTATTCTGACACCAGAAAGAGTAAATAGAAATAAACAGATGGATTAAGTAGAGTTCTGACACCGGTTTCAAAAAGGAAAGTGGATTATTCTTAAGACAGAGCCCTGTTAAAGGGTTTCCAACAGCAGAAAAAATTACTAATTACTGTTGTATAAACTCCTGAAACATTACAATGTTTACGTGTGTGTATAAATATGGACACATACAAATATATATTAGCCTGAAACGGATACAAGCACTCAACTCTCCTTGTCAATAAGGAGAAATTAATAGTAGGCACTAAACAGCCTATAATTGCAAAATACCTTGCAAAGGTAAGGGAAACAGCTCGTGTACTTCACAAAAAAGCACCTAAACAGGCATGTCCAAGGGTCAGCTTCCGATTATTTCTCCTGTCCACCTGCTGAATCTGGGCATACTAGGTCAATGCGGCAACTGCCTCATGTGCACAGACAACCCTCTCCTCCTACCACCCAACTACAACCTGCGAGAGATGCACTTACATAGCCAAACTGGAAGCAAAGCTCTCTCCAGTCAAGATTGCGCTAGACAGTCAAGAGGAGAAGGTCAAGACCTGCACTACACATCAATCAACTCATAGCCCTTCAAAACCCAGACCATCAACACCCACACATAGCAACACTAAACCCACATATGCAGAGGCCCTTAACATTAACCTGCCCAAGCAACAAGGACCTCCGAAACTGAAATGCAAACAAATACCAGTCACAACCAAAATGACACATAGCTCACAACACCAGTGAGCCACCCAACAACAGCCCCTAAGGCAAGACAATGTAACCAACAGTTTAGTCATAAGTGACTCTATAGTCAGGCACATTGATGTCCCACTCAGTAGGCTGAACAAGGAGAAAATTACAGTCAGCTGCCTGTCTGGTGCCAGGATCCGCCACATAACGCATGCACTCAAGTCACACCACAAGTACAAATATGACTCTGTCATTGTCCATGCTGGAGTGAATGACTTGAGACGTACCTCCCTGGACTACATGAAAAGAGACATGGAAGAGCTCTCGATCATGTGGCATGACCCTAGCCCTGAGTAGCATCCTGCCTTCACCCAGAATGATACCACAGTATGAGGACAAAATGATTGACTTCAACAACTGGCTAAGCTTCTGGTGTCATTCAAAGGGGATCCAGTATCTGTCTGCCTGGGAAGACATGATCAACAAACCACGATGCTTTGCCAGAGATGATCTGCACCAGTCACCCCTGGGATTCAGGTTACTGGCTAAAGCTCTTGCCACCCCTATTAGTGCCTTTAGGCAAGGTTCAAAACCACCACTGTAACAGATACAAGCATGCAAAATCTGAAGGTAATGTTACTAAATGCTAGAAGTCTAAACCTCAAAATGCACTCTCGAGGCACTCCTAAAAATGGAGAACATAGATATCTGTGCAATAACAGAGACCTGGTTCAAGGTTCCAGAGAGCACCCCTGCGATACCAGGCTACAACTCTTACCACACTTTTCAGCCACAAAACCAAGACCAAAACATTAAAGGTGAAGGAGTGTCCATATTCACAACTCCAGGCTAGCTGCCAAACACAATGCATCTGAAATTCTCCAGGTGCAACTAACACTAGGTAAGACTGCAATCCAAATTGTAGCTTGCTACAGATCCCCCACCGTGCCCCAAGATTATCACTACGCCTTTCTAAATATACTGGAAAATATTAAGATACAACGAAACACCCTAATACTGGGTGATTTCAACTACCCTGCCATTAACTGGGAAAACTACTCTGGTACCAACTCTTTTTCCCCAACGGTTCTTGGAATTCATAAATTCTAACGCCCTGGATCAACTAATCCACTGTCCCACCAGGGGCTCCAATATCCTAGACCTGGTCATTACCAACATGGGCGATAGATGCTCCACACCAGTGGTCACCCCCTCAATTGGTCAGGTCTGACCATAAGCAAATCACCCTTTGACATCCACATCCCATCCCCCAGTAAGGAAACCTCCTTAAAAAACTTCTCCAAAGCCAAATTCATGCTACTGAAGTCAGAAGTGACAAACTTCATGACACCCATGCAGATGGGATCTGAAAGTCCGACTGCAGAATCCTACACTAAGGCACTGTACAAGCACATCCACTTGTGCGTGAATTGTGCCATCCCAAATAGAACCAAGATGCTCTCATCCAAAAAAAGGAAGCCAATCTGGTGGTCCCCTGCTGTAAGCAAACTATACAACAGAAGGAAGAAACTGTTGCAGAAAAGAGGAAAATCCCAGGATGCAAAAACTCTCTCACCAGCCTCAGTAAGAAGTTGTGATCCCTCATAAAATCCTCAAAAGCTAGTTATGAAAATAAAATTGCCAAAGATTCCAAAGACAAACACAAGGCATTCTATAGTTAATGTCAAGAATCTAAATGGCAATGCTCAGATCTGCTCTGAGCTTCAACAGAATGGCATTAATATACTGATCCCAAGGATATTGCCAATATCCTGGAAGATCGATTTAGTGCCAAATTCACCCCCCCTTCACCCCCTAAAGGGCCCATCTCAATACCAAAAGATTGCCAAATTCCGGTAATCACGGCCACACAGGTAGAAAACGCACTCTCCAAAGCTAAGAATACAGCATCCATGGGGCCAGATGACATCCCAGGCTATGTACTACATGAACTACAAAATGAACCGACACCTCACCCAAGTGTCGCACAGCTACAGTTATCCCATTCCACAAGGGGAGATCCACCTTGGATCCCGGGAACTACCATCCCATCAGTCTGACGAGCCTGATGTGCAAGGGCATGGAATATCATGGAACTTCTAAACAAAGACATTGGCAACCTTCAAACACTGGACCCCACCCAGTTTGGGTTTGTAAAGGGCTGATCTTGTCTCCTGAACCTGATTGACTTCTTCGAATCAGTCTCCAGAGCTGTGGATGAGGGTAAGGCAGTCCACACAGCCTATCTGGACCTCGCCAAGGGCTTCGACACCATCCCCCACTCTGGAATCATAGATAAACTTACTAAGCTGAGCATAAATCCCTACGTCACTCGATGGGTTGCCAACTGGCTTGCTGACAGAACCCAGACTGTAAAAGTAGCCAACTCCAAATCCAGCTCCAGACAAGTGACAAGTGGAGTACCTCAGAGTTCAGTCCTGGGACCACTCTTGTTTGGCATCTACTTCTCTGAAGTACAGGCCAACACTAAGGGACTCTGGCTAACAAAGTTCGCAGATGACTTCAAACTGGGAGCCATTATTGAATCCCAAAATGATGTGAATATCCTACAAAAGGGCCTTACAGAAACAGATGCCTGGTGCCAGAGCCATGGGCTCAAGCTTAATGCCAAGAAATGTTTAGTTATTCCCTTTGGAAAAACACATGTACCCATGAATTACCACATAGGTGGCAGTACACTAAACATTGAAGGTGTAATGAGAGACTTGGAGACAGGTGGACAGCGGTCTCACTTTCGATAACCACATCGCCACAACAGTCAGGAAATCCTATGTGGCACACCATCACCAAGGACTTTTCATCCAGAAAAAAAAAAAAGAGATCATTGTCCCACTGTACTCATCCCTCATTAGACCCATTAGAGTATAATGCCCCGTTTGGTATGTACCTCACAAGACATCTGCAACAGCTGGAAAGGCCACAGAAATACCTCACTAAAAGAATCTAAAAAAACTCCAGCTATACTCTGTAACATATCGTCTACTCAGAGGCAATCTCGGCTTAACATACA
>NC_056742.1:19922403-19952403 GCF_019279795.1 Protopterus annectens | reverse complement strand
GTGTTTAGATTAGCAATTTCACTTGCTCAGTTTAGAGAACAGAGTACTAAAATCCCACGGCAATTGTTGTTTGTCTTTTGGCTTTTCCCAGTTAGGGGTCGCCACAGCGGAACTCCGGTCCGCTAAGGATTGGCAGTAGATTTTCACGAACGCCGAGGTGCCAGTTCCACGTCCAACCTTCAACAAAGGCACGCCCATTTACACATGACTTTCTAACGCCCACCCAGCCGCGGGAGGTCATGCAGACTCCACACAGAAGGCACTCCCCGCACTCCAGCCGAGAATCGAACGGGAGAACCTCTTGCTGTGAGGCAATGCTACCGCTGCACCACCACGGATAAATCCCACGGCAATTACTCTTTATAAAGATGATCACCTTTTCCCATTACTTTGGCTTACTTTCCTTGGCATCCTTCACTGCAACACCATGGTTCACAGATCAACAGCTTTCCTAAGTGCTATCACAATCAATGCCCGTTTGCTCTTGCTCGGTCTTCAAAGGAAAACTCCTCTGAGGTAGGCCCACTGCACACTGGGTGCGCTCGGTTTGCTAGGTATACACAATAATACAGTGTAATAAACATGCAAGCATTGTAACTAGTTAACAGTAGATATGTCAATGTCGTGTAATTCTTTCTAGGTTAACAGTAGCCGTCTTGTACAACCATGCTTTCTTATAATACCTCTAATAACAGTTGCAAGAAAATGTTACTTGAAACACCTTGGTTTATCTCTGATGTGGAACATTTTAGAAGAGCTCAACTTCTAAAAATATTTTCATACAGGCGTAAATAACAGAACAAATGCTGTACTAAGGGCTTCTAACTTTAAAAGAAACATGAAAAACAGACCAGTTAGGTAACCATTTTTACCCTACTGCAAAGTAGTTATGATAATTAATACCATCAAAATAGTATCTGAAAAAAATCGTTATAGTACAATCTATAAGCTGAGCTTGACATCATTCATTTAAGAGGAAATTAAATGTGTGAAGTAGAGAAAAAAAAAACTTCCCAACCTATATAATTTCACAAGAGTGAGGACTTCCATACAAATGCTAAGTCTTTTATAACTGAAGAAATAGGAATACTCCCGACAAATATAAGAACTTTATATCCTCCAGTAAGGAAATTTTCTAATAGTTTTCTTACCTCCAATCCCAATAACCCTATTGCATAAAAAGGAGCCTTTTCTATACCACTTGGCTGAATAGACAGCTACTTTACACTAAGAAACAAATAAAAATATTGCTAGAAAACTTGAAACCCTCCTTCTTTAAAACGATTATGCTATACCCTAACATTCCTTAGAAAAGCAGCAGAAAAAAAACCCACACAAATAAGGTCACCATACAAAAAAATCCAAGGACAAGTAACTTAGTAGTTTCTCCATATACATTTTCCTCAGCTTTTCAATGCTCCTCATCTCCAGTAAAATAAAAAAAGTAAAGACAAATCTTTGTCTGATATGTCGTACTAAATACAATTTCACAAATATCATTAACATCATGCTTACCCAAACTAAAATTGCTTCCTGAAACATTTAAAAACTCCCCTGCAGCTTTAAAAATGTAGAATATTTCACAATTACAAGACTCCCTCACTTGCTTTCTACAGATATAAAATGATGTACCTTAATCTACATCATACCTTGAGCATAACATTTTTATATAAAATTCAAATTTTAAGAAAAGAAAGTTTGAATGTTACATAGGACTGATTTTCATTCAAAATTTTCTTTACTACTATAAATTTTAGAGCATGTACTACTACTTATCAAACCAATAATTTCTTTCCCATTGTTATTATGTAATGTTACAGTTGATAAATACTGAAAGAAGATAGCCTTGAATATTTTCAACTATTTTAAACCATAGTACTTCAAGGTCTCAGCAAATACTTTAAAACAACAAATTTATGACCCTCTGTTCTTGCAATACGTTTTTCCAATGGATGCATTCTATCTAGTTTGCTATTAAACTATCAATTAATGAATGTACATTTGATAATACAAACTAGCATCGCAAATATAGATATGGAAAAGATTTAGATAAAATACTGTAAATCATCTGATATAAGTTTGTATTTTGTACAGCATTTAGTATTTCTGCATTACATTTTACCATAAAATCACTGAATCTTAGTTTTTGTTGCAGTTAAAGGGTAGCATACTGCAACCTCAATAGTCCTTGCCAATTCATGTAAAAGCCCATTTTAATTGAAGTTCCACATTTTTGATATGAACACACCATCAAAACACCACACGATAAACACATACCTAAACACCTTTACTTGTTCTATATTATTTTCACATTTTGACTTTTGCTGTTTACTGATTTTTTTATCTGCTGCAATCATTTAATATATTCTGTCACCAATTTAGGTACAAAGGCTGGATTAGTCCTAAGTGATACTCTGTCTGGGTGGAATTTGAGAAATGGTTCCACTGCCATGAGAGCTTTCAACTCGGAGACCCTTCTAGCAGAGATGATAACCTGGAAGACTGCCCTTTTACTGGCTAAGTATTTTAAATCTGCAGAAGCTGCCAGTTCAAAGGGATTGAGGTCACATAGAGGTGTGGGTAATCTCCTAGGAGGTCCAATGTCGACTAGTCCCCTGAAATACTGTTTCAATAGGGGGTAGGAAAAGATAAGAGGAAGAAAAGAGATGTGGGCTGAAATGGCAGAGGCATGACTCTTGATGGAAGAAAAGGATAGGCCTCTGTCCACAAGGATAGCCAGGTAATCTAAACTGGCAGAATACTGGCTGATTTGGGATTGAGGCCTTGCTGCTGACAGCAAAGAGAAAGCCTTTTCTACTTTCCGAATAAGATTTACTAGTGCTAGGCCTTCCAGCCTCTTTGAGAAGGTCTTGAACCAGTCTGCTTACAAAATACTGGTACTTTGAGGAATTAGCCAGGCTGTGAGTTTGAGAGTCTGTAGGTTGGGATGCACAAACCTCCCCTTGTACCGAGTCAGAAGGTGCACGCTCTGAGATAACTACCATTGTTTTTCATTGGTGAACCTCAGTAGCAGAGGATACCAGTGCTGCCTGGCCAGTCTAGGGCTAACAGGATAACCCTTGGGCTTCCCTGATTTTCAGGAGGTCCCTTGAAAGAAGAGGAAGGGAGGAAACGCTTAAAGGAACAGATGGCTCTAAAGGAGAAAGCATATGTCCTCCAGGCTGTGGTTAGTTTGCTACTGGAACAGAATCTTTTCAGTTAGACTTCTTTGGCACCAAAGAAAATGCTCATCTGTGGGGGTCCCATTTGTGGGTTATGCTGAGAAAGGTTTACCTGATGCAGATGCCACTCATGGGGATCCATCAGGTGTCTACTGAGATGATCGGCTAGAGTATTTTCGAGTCCCTGGGAGGTACTGTGCCATGAGGTGCAACCCCAGAGAGTGAGCAGTCTCCCAGACGTGCATCTCAACTAGAGTGCAAGAGTGGGTGATCCCCTGTTTATGTACCATGTTTCCACTGATCTTTGAAAGTCAGTAGGCCCTTTTGCACTGTCATCAGTTCTTTCCAATTTATGTGCTCGTGCCTAAACTGAGCTTCCAGTCTGCTCTGGGATTGAAGGTGCTGGAAATGAGCTCCTCAGGCTGTCCCTGGAGCATCTGTGGTTAAAGTTTGGCATCAAGGGATGAACCTGAAGGGGAGACCCAGGTTCTGGGCACATGTCTGTGTCCACTATGCAAATTCCTCTTTGAGGCAAGAGATCAGTGGAATTTTTGTCTCCAGGAAATGTGAGTGCTGGCACCATAGATTCTTGAGGTACCAATGGTGCTCACTCATGTGTAGTCTAGACAGAGGGGGTCATGAGAATACAAGATGGCATGTAGCCTAATACTCTGAGGATACCTTTTCTGGAGGAAGGCAGGCCTTTTAAATGGAGGAATCCAGAAGAGCTTCCAGGAAAACTATCCTGGTGGAAGGGCCTGTGCTGGATTTGCGAAGATTTATAGCAAACCCCAAAGAGGTGAGGAGTGTGAGTGAAGGCCAAACCCTTGAAGAGCTTCGAATGCCTCATGGGTTAAATGAGGCAATCATCCAGGTAGGGGTAAAATTTGGATAAGTTTTGTTCTGCAGAAGGCGATCACAGGTGCTAAAATTGAAGTGAATGGTACCTCCCCTGAAGCAAAGAAAACTTCTGCAAGATTCCTCTACATAAATATACAAGCAAGCATCTTTTAGGCCTAAAGTGACCATTAAGGCCTGAAGAGCTATCACAGGAAGTTTTGAACAGTCATCATTTTGAACTTTGGTAGCTGCAGGGACTGATTGGGGGTGGACAGGTCTAGGATAGGCTGCCAAGATCCTTCCTTTCTGGAAACCAGGAATAACCTGTAGTAGAATCCTTTCCCTATTTGAGAATCTTAGTTCCACTAAACCCTGTGAGCATAGGTTGTGAATCTAAGAAAGGGCCTCCACTTTGATTTTGTGGAACATCTGGTTAACCCGAGCATCGTAGTGACACTCTGAAAGTGAGCTTGTAACCATCCATGATAAACCTTAGAACCCATGAAGTAATGGGGGACTAGTTTTCTTTGAACAGGGATAGTCTTCCTATTTTTTTTTTCTGAAGAGGAAGGTGGGGTGGGAAAGAGGGAAGGAAGTCATTGTTGCTCTCTGGCAGGGTCCTGTGGCCTAGAACTCCCCTGCCTGGAGGTTCTTTAGGACCAATGCCTGGGCCTTTGTGATTGCTGCTGCCTTTGAGGAATTTCCCTCAGAGGTTTTCTCTGGCTGCCTTTTGATTGAGAGGGAAAGGACCAGCGTTTAGTGGAGTCTGAACTTGGAAGAAGTCCTTTACAGTTTGCATAGATTTTGCTTCTTTCATCTTTAGCACAGCCTCAGCCTTTGGCCCAAAAAGGAAGTCCTTGTCCAGGGATGCGTCTAGAAGTTTGGATTGCACATGGTCTGGTACGGTCTGTTCTCTAAGCCATGCATGCCTTCTAATGACGCACCCAGATGCAGCTGATCAGGTAGAGGCCTCCATAGCATCATAGCCACAGTGTTAATAGTGTCTAGCCAGCTGAGAACTGGAATGGCAAATGTCCAACAATTCTTTAGAAATGTTCTTGTCCTCCAGGGAGGAAATCTTGTTCCTCCAGGGAGGAAATCTTGTTGTTTCATTCATTTTATCTAAAATACTTTGTTGGTAATTTTATCACATGAAACTGGTAGTTCAGGGCCTGCATGGCTAGGGTGCCGGAGGTGTAAATTTTTTTTACCAAACTAATTAAGGGCCCTGCTTTCCTTGTCCCTAGGCAGGAGGGTTCTTAGATGAGCTAACCTTCGCTCCCCTGGGACCTGGACTGATGACCTCTGGGTCAGCAGAGGGGTTTTTTTGAAGAAATATTTATATGCAAGTCCAGCACCCTGTAAAACCTTGTCTGGTTTTCGAGGGGCTAGAAGAGTCGATGAAAACATCTTCTACCACCTCCAATACAGGAAGAATAGCTAAAGGTGTGTGTTCTGGGAGGTCAAGGAACTCCCTAACCCTCTTTTTAAATTGTGGGTATTCCTGTGCTTCCCATTGGAAATGTCCCCTCGTGGCATGGAGCATTTCCCCAAAGGAGGGGTCTTCAGCAGGAAAAGCTGAAGGTAGATTCTCCTCCAAATGTGAATATTCACAGGAAGTAAGGATGGTTCCCTCTTCAGAGAGGGACCCCCTCCTAGTCAGAATCCTCACCCGAATCAGGAGATTCGGAAAAACTTCTGGGGAGGAATCTCTCTTCCTTTCACCTGGGGAAGGCTGCAAAGAGGGGTTGCCTAGCTCTGACTAAGGAGATGAGGTCCTCTGCTAACCTGACTAGGTGTTGCTGATAACCTGCTGGTGGAGCCCTTCTTAAGAATACCTTCAGCCTTGGGCCTAAGTACGTCCTGCCATCCAGACACCAGTCCCTTTGTAAGGCAGAACCAGTGCAGGCTGACGCCTCTTAAGTAAGGTCACTGGTGCAGAATTCCTTGTCGGAAGTTTAGATCTGCTGAGTGACTCAGGACCCAACAAACTGAAACCAAGGCCTGTGTAGAGGTTGACTGACCTGACAGCATGTCAGACTCCATATAGGTCTCGACAGAGACCTGTGCCACCACTTTGGTCTCAGAAGGGGGCTGTAAAAGCACCTAGTCTTCCTCAGTGATAACGAGCTTTGGGGGACTGGCCGATGAATGGCTGTCTGACGCCCTACGCTTGGGTCTTTTTTCCTTGTCATTCTTACGCTTGGGGAGCTCAACATCGTGATAACCGGAGGATGCCATTGAATGATGCCAGGAAGACTGTAGATTAAGAGGTCTAGCTATGATTTCAGCCCTATGCCCAATAGTCCTAGAAATGAAACGAGCGCAAAAATGACAACTAGGGACGTTGTAATCCTGGCCTAGACAGGTAACCCACAAAGTTTTGAAAGTCTGTGTTGGATTTGCTTACCACAGTGCAGACAAATTGTTAATTTTATCTGACACGAGTTAAATGAAGAAAATGGAGTCCCACAATGGGGTATTTAGCTTCAGAAGACTTTTCTCTGGTGCGGATCGAATGACGCACAGAAACACTGCGGTCATGGCAGCGGTAGTCCCCCTTTATAACAAAGTGTGCTGATGTCAGGGTAGGGCATCCGCCAGCCTTGGGAGAAGGGAGATTTTTACTCTTGCAAAGCGGGCCAGCGAAGAGCTTCCACAGCAAAAAATCCATCAAGTCAGGTCAGTGAAACATGATAAATCAATTGCAACAACATGATCAGGAAAAAAAAAAAAAAGTGTCAATCCTAAAACTTAAATCTGTACTGTGAGTGCAGACTTTCGTTTAGTTAAATCACAGCTATTGTAATGTCTCTAAATTTAAGTTGTTCCTGATGCAATGTAGTAAAGGATGCAGTAAATAAAAAGCTACTTTATTTGAGCAGCCATCAAAAATACCTTGCCCCTCTACTCCTTTTCAGTTATTTCTGCTAGGGTATCACTCCCGCATTTGCATTTAAATGTAACATTGCTTGAAAGTGGTAAGCAACACTCTGCTCAAGAGCACATAAAAATGTATTATGTGCGGACAGCTTATGTTGTTGTTTACAAAACATGCAGAACAAACAATCAGCGTTTCTTTATAACTACAGCTGACATTTGCAACACTGGTCAGTTACATTCCTATTCAAAGGAGAATCTTTTCTCTTTAAATGAGAGCAGAAATTTGGTTTGCATTCACAATGCTAGGAGAGTACCTCAGTCAAAGTATTTTTTGTGTGTGACCATCTCTTAAAAGAAGAGAAGTTTTAAATCAATTAGGCACATAAATGTAACTTTAGACATAGAAAATGAAAGCTATACACTGACAACTTATTTTGTTATCCCCTTAATACAGTGCATGATTGAAAAAGCCATTATGCAGACAAATACCCCTTTATTACAAGAAGCTCATGCAGTTATGAATATAAAAAACACAAATGTGTCCACTGGTGGCTCCAATGTCAGAACACCGAATAATAAGACACTAATGGCCCTTTGATTTGAAAACATACATTTACCACAAGTACACAGGATATAAACTTTCATGGCAAGGATTTTAACACAATGGCTGTTACCACTTATGCAAATGCCAACATATTCACTCTGACCCTGCAGGAGTATGAAAAAACATCCAATGTAGAGAAGCCTGGGGGCTTTTCCAGAGCTATGAGATGCATGCACAGGAACAAAATGAATCAAAGCTGTTAAAAGGCTGTAGTATTCCAAGACCTAAGCCTAAAAGTCCTGCTGTAGTGCTCTGTCTGGTATTCTTCAAGACAGGGAAACTACTGAAAGAAAGCTCACGTAAGCTTTCTGATGCACCCTAACCTAAAAACTTTTCAGTTTACTGCTTGAATGATAGAATTCTGATACTTTTAGGCATAGTTCCTCTTCCTGAGGAAGTGAAGTGCATTTAGGAGAGGCTAAAAACATGCTAATAGGAAATCATGTGTGTTCAAATGGAAAATAAATTTCTTGTTTGTGCCATTCTCAGAACCAGGACTCTTGAGGCCCGACTTCCTCTGGTTATTATTTTAGTGAGTTAATGTCCTCTAGCATTTCTTTTTCTTCTATCAAGGTTCATTTGTTAGCCATCTCTGCTTGGCTGCTATGGGAACCACCCCCTGACAATCCTCACATTAAGCAGTTTTTGAAATGGTTTTACATATCCGTCCATCTAGAAAACAGGTGTCTCCTCCATCAGATCTAAACTTTGTGCTTGAAAAGCTTACTTTATTTAAATTTATTTACTAGGAGAGTCCAGCTGGTCAGCAAAAGCAAATCCCTTTTCAACAGCGGCCCAGGGAGAACAGCTCCAAATATCAATATGAAAAATACAAAGTACATAAAGAAAAAAGCTACAATAATTTTCCTAGTAGGATAACATAGTACGCTTATTAACAAAAGGTAGAAGCAGGAGATGATTGTGTATGTAACTGTGAAAATTAAGTTTATATTTAACTGGCCCATCAGGCTGAACTGAGGTGCTTAAAAGGAAAACTGTTTTTACTCCTTGTTCTGACTTCAGGTAGAAAAGTGTAAGAGTTGCAAGTTCTTAGAGCAAGTCAGCAATGCCACATTTTCAACAAGGACAGTTTCTTTGAGAATTAATTCCTTTCTGGATGCCAGAAGTAGTCTCAAATTTTACCATGGGTCAAATCTATTAATCTTCCTGTCTTTTTTCCTGATCCCAAGAACAAACAGGAGACATTTCTTCATGCCCTGTATGGCCACAGGCAGTTCCGATACTACACAGACTCAACTTATTCCTTCAGGAAAGATGACCAGCAGTTTATCTCCTATGAAGGCAAGAGAAAAGGGCAAACAATGGCCAAGCAGATTACTTGTCAATGGTTGTCTGATGCAATTTCTGTTATTCTCATGATCATAAGCCACTTACAGGCAGGGTTAAGGACCATTCCAGTAGAGCTTTGGCTTTTGGTGGCTTTCTAGAAAAGGACTCCATACATTTAATGGCAGCACTTGGCCCACTGTACATACCTTTACAAACCACTACAAACTTTAGGAATTTTCCAGGTCCAGAAGAGACTTTGCTAGGGTCATTTTCCAAGGGCTCTTGGATTTCTATTTCACCTAGGCTAGGGAAATCTAGCCATACAGCTTAGGCTACTGCAAGACTTACTTAATACTGCACACAGAACATCTATAATGGCAAGTTAGCATGCACAACTATTCTAATAGGTCAAGGCTGAAGTAGCCACCCCCAACCCATTTTTTTTGTAGTTTTATTTACCTTGAAGGGGTGTAGATGTATATATACTTTGTGAATGTAGTTTCAGTGTTGTGGGTTTTTTTTTTGTTTGTTTTTTTTTTTTTGCATGCTACCTTTCAGGGCACTGGTCTCCCTTTTTAGAACAATAAAGCTCTGGGATTTTCCTAGTGTGTCTTTTTATATGCAGCTTCTGTCAAGCTCCAGACAATTAGAACACATGAAGTACACCAACTTAAACAGTTGCAGTTTTTTTAGGTTTATAGGTTGTGTTTGCAAGCCATTTTAAGCCCAGACATTTACCCAATTTGGTATTTAAAATGACAGTGCTCTTTTCTGAGAAATATACCTACATGCTAACCATAAAATAATCATATCTGAGGCCATACCAGAGAGAGAGAGAACCGATAAGGTATCCTACAGGGGATAGAGATTTAGGTGCTGCCCCTATCCATTTGTGGTGCAGGGGGAAGCCTTTGGATAAATTTCCTATAACCCATCCATAGATGGAAACTATATTTTAATAGGAACAAGGAGGAACTTTGTTTTATGTGTGAAGTCCGTCCTACAGAAGTGGTACACATTGGGAAAGGTACCTGTCCCTCCATACCATTTTGTTTATGTTGCAAAAAAGGTTCAGGTCTCGGGATAAAGTAGTTCTGGTAACATATGACTTGCATATTTGCAGTAAATCCATGAGTTATGAATCAGGGGATGCCTTGTATGCTAGGCACAGGTCCTCTCTCAGCAGTCAGTAAGAAACAGTGCTTTAAGGCAGTCTGAGTAAGACAGGTGTTTTAGGCCCTGTATTTTCTTTGAGACACACCTCTGAGGGAGTTAAAGTTGCTGCATGTGCTTTATTAGATACATGCCAAAAGGGGGCATTATTGGCCTGATGATGGCTGAGTAGAGGGTACAAGGACATCTTTGGATCTAGACTCTATCCCTCTGCTTAGAGCTGTACAATATAGAACAGTTTCCTTACAACACTGGACATGACAACTAGCTCAAGTTCTTCGACTTTCCAGAGATAGTAGATTTCCAAAATTATACAATAATGTACTTAAGCATTTAGTGTTAAGTCCATGACTCCAGTTATATGTTTGAGACAGGCCTTCCTGCAGGATGGCAAGAGTCATTTGAGGATTCAATAACTGCTCTTAATTAGCAATTGGCCCATAAAAGACCCTTGATGTTTGGATTTTACTTCTGAAAAATAGACACCAAACAGAAAAGTTGCCAGCACACAGCTCTGAGTGCCACTGGTGACTGGCCTTATTGTGGAGATGGACTAAACTCCTGTCACTTGTTGGTTTGACAACTGGCTCACAGTCTAAGCTTGGAAAGCTTCTCCACTATGCAAGAGTGAGAAGATTGTATCCAAAGCTTTAAACAGTTCTGGACAGGTGTCTACTGCTTCAGTACTTTTTTCAAAAGTCCACCTTATTAGAGTAAGCATGACCTGCCCTTGATGAAGCCAAACTGGTATGGGTTCAGTGTTTGGGAGAATCACCAGTGTCCTTTCTGATCAATTCCATAAGTTTTCCATGGCTCTACACAAGAGGCTGGTCAGACTTGCAGGTTAGTGGAGGACTCTTCCTTGTGGAGGGGTATGACTGTCACTGTCCTCTACTCCCTCTGCACAATGACTGTGTAGGCAGTGAATGAACAGTGTTAGGGACACAGACAGCTCATGCTTTATGCTATTCCAGAAATCCTGGCATATTGTTAGGACCCACTGATGCAGTATTTTTAGGCTAAGCTAGCACTTACAGGACATGCTCCTGTGAAATAGGTGGGGTATGCATCAGTTTCTGATATTTCTTGTGAGATCACAGGTGGTGACAAGAGTGGTAACGGAGCAGGAGCAGCTGAATTTAACACCTAGCAGGCTGGTTGCATCTTCAACATTGTGAACGACACCACCTACACCAATCAGGTCAGCACACCGCTATGCAGAGAATGAGAACATGGATAAAGAAGACCTTGTGGTTGTCCTTTGTTTAGGTAGCTATTTTTTACCTCAAACTTGGCTTTGATTGTTTTAATTAAGCTCCAGAGCAGCTTATATAATGGGGGCTCTAGTATAGTAAGTGTTCGTCTTCTTAATGTACACAATTCTCTTCCTTCTGTTGTACAGCTCATTTATATTTTGGTTCCACTTGGGAGGTTTGTTGTTGTGGGCTGCCCTGCACTTGATCCTACAGGATACAACGGCTTCTATACAGTTGAGGTGTCAGTATAAGATAGCAGTGCACGTTTCCATATACTTGACAGGATTTTCTGGATTTCAGGGGGTGATGTGAAACTTGCCAGGGTGTCAGAAGCAGCAAGTTTGCCTTTCAGAATTTTCTAATGGTACCAGAACAGCTGGCGTTTCAGGCTTACATTTTATTTCGAGGAAAACCGCTTTATGGTCTTGCCAGATAAGTGGGGATGATAGGCAGAGGATGGAGCAGGACTGTCCTATATTAGCAAGGACTAGGGACAGGACACATTTCCCTCTATTTGCTTCAGACTATTTATATTGCCAAAGTCCAGGAATCTTAGTCTTAGCACACCAGTGGTGATGTTTTCTCCAGTCTATGGGGGGGGGGGGGGGTTAGTTAAAGGCACATAGGAAAATGGTATTAGGTTTAATGCCGAGTAACTCCAGCTCTTGTAAATACGCGATATCACTGTCATGGGACATAGATGGAGTTCTATATCTAACTACAGTATGGTAATGGACTTTACTAATGGGGAGCAGCACATGGAGGAGATCCAATGCATCATGCTGCTTGACCCAGCCTTGAGGAACCTGTTTTTCTGGCAAAGACCGAGACCCCCCCCCAAAAAAAAAACTGCATAGGGGCTAATCAAATGTTTGGAAGGCATTATATCCTTGCACAGCAAAAGTATTCTAATTTAAATCATGGCTTGGGTCAACTACACAGACATAAATTTCAGAGGATGAGTAGGGATTGGACTTTAAGCTCCTAGCACTCATCAGTATCACAGTCATATTCTCCTCTGATCCCCATTGGTAGATTTATCTAGTTGGCATTGCTTAAAACAGGCATTACTGGGGGACAATTTCTTAGCCAATATTCATAATCCTAGAGGGGGCAGGTGCAGATCATCCTTGGCAGAGCAGTGTGATGTCAAACATATCCTCCCTCTCAGGGAGATAAATACTGCAAGGTTATCGGTCATATGTCAATAAGACATACTCAGTCCCAGTTCTAATGGTTTTACTGCCACAAGTGAAATGGTATCCGAAATATGCACTCCAGAGACCTCAACTTCTTCTGTAACCAAAAGAATAGTCTGGAGGAACAGGTCTACATCCCAAAGGATACCGCTACTCTCGAATCAGACTCCCCATCAATGTTAAACAAAGCTCATCCCTCCCCCTATTCAAATGCAACTTAGATCAATGGATTGTAATAAGGAAATTAACCCCAGGACTGCTCCTGTGCTACTACTGGACAGAGGCCGTGTCTAAATGTCCTAAAATACAGCAGGGTCCCCCTTTCAATATTCAATGGTATGACCCAGAAACATTCATTTACAATGGAAAGCATGATAATAAAATCAAGGTAAGGGCAATTTTGAACACCTAAAGGGATAACGCAGCTAGGCTTGAAATGGCCAGTCACACAGTTTGACTAGTACTCACCTATAAACCTATCTGGGCTCAAATGACCACACACAGCACTAAACTAGAGTGTAGATACTTGCATAAAATACATAATGTGAAATGCAAAATAACAAAATGCATAGTTATACATTATACAATGACCCCCCCATTAATACTCAAAAATGTGCACGCTGATTGGTCAGCATGCACGTTGTAAATCCGAGTTATAGTAATGGAAAAAGGTCCGGTCGCCCAGATTTCCATTACTATAACTCTTACAGCAACATTGTCTTGCTATGTTAAACGAGTTTTAACATAGCGAGACAGCTTTAAAAAAAAGCAACGGAGATTCTCAGTTTCTTTCTTTAAAGCTGTCTCGCTATGTTAAATCCATTTAACATAGCGAAACAGTTTGTAAAAAGCAACGGAGATCTTGCTTTCTCCGTTGCTTTTTTCAAAACTGTCTCACTATGTTACATGGGTTTAACATAGCGAGACAGCTTTAAAATAAGCAACTGAGATTTCCGTTGCTTATTTTAAAGCTGTCTCGCTATGTTAAACCCATTTAACATAGCGAGACAGTTTGCAAAAAGCAACGGAGATCTTGCTTTCTCCGTTGCTTTTGCCCACAGCTCTGCTGTACTGCGTAGGCGTACGCATGCACAGTACATCCGAACTGCCTCAGAATACCGGACAGCTGCAGAAGGGCAGCAAGGAGGCATTATACAATGCCATTATTTAAGAAAAGTAATTATTTTTTTTCTTAAATAATGTCATTGTATAATAGCAATAACCCACTTCTGGGTGTGGGTAATGCTGGATTTACCCATGGTTGGTTTTGTTTGGCCACTCGGGCTTCGCCCTCGTGACCAAACCACACCAACCGTGGGTAAATCCAGTATTACCCACACCCAGGCGTGGGTTATTGCTAGAATATCCAAGGATGCAGTGAAATACAGCAGAAAGCGGTTACACAAAATGAGGAGCAGAAGATGATATACTGCCTTCTCGACAAGGTCACCTTCAGAGCGATCAGCAGAAATACAGGTGTTTGCATTCAGTAAAAGTTATGCAAGACTTTATTGTAAATGAGATTTGATTTCAAACCGCGAGTTGTCCAGTACTGTGGGTAAAGAGCTGAAGGGTAGACTGGACATTTGCTTTCATTAAGTCAGTGTGCTCAGTTTATCCTTAGAACTAGCAAATTTCTGGAGCTTTCTTACTTCAGTTGGTGTAGGATTTAAAATTGTTAACACAAAGTGGACAAAAGACGTCAACAGAACATTCTAACTTGACCTTCTCACTACTTAATCCTATTAAATTAAATTCTGATGAAGTCAAGTTTCAACTGACGAAAGCCCTTAATTTGGTGTTATAATAAAAAAGGTATTGGACTCGCAATGAATAGTGCTTCTTTTGGGATTTACAGTTTTTTACAAGCACTATTGCACGTTTGTTTGGTTCAGCAGCAGCAAAAACTCCGCAAGCACTGAAAATCTTATAAAACTCAAATACCCAAACTGCTGTATTATGTTTAACAGTAACCACCAGTAGCGTAAACTAAAAGCAACAACCAGCATTTTTTTTTTGGGGGGGTGGGGGGCACCTCTTCACATCCCTGCTCCCTTTTAGTCCATTCATTCCTCCAGACTCATTGCACTCATGGATAGCAGGATACCCCAGTAATGGTTAAAAGACGTTTAAGAGAACAGCAAAGCACAAACGGTCTTGCAGCAGCATTGGTTAAATTAAGCATGAACTTAGTTTCATAATCTTTATTGATAATTCAAAGTAACCTAATAATGACAGCTACAAAAAAAAAAAAAAAAGTAAAGTCAACTCAGTCCAGTCTGGCAGTTCAGAAATAGACCAGAACAAAGAGCACTCTCATGAGAAAAACAATTCAATAATCTTTAAAACGTTAATTTTACCTAGGATAGTACTAGCCCGGTTTAGATGGAATCATTTTACTGTAGAACAGCAACAGATAAAATCAGTTTTAAGGGAAGCCACTCAAGATGCAGTTACAACACTCTGATTAGCGGAACATTCTAACCTAAGCATGTTCATAACATGGGGAGTAAAAAATGTCTGTGCTGCTCTGGTGGCATAGAGAAATAAAGGCCTAGCTACAGCACGGCTGACCCAGGTTTGATTAGCACAATTCAGGTCACTGATTGGAGGGAGAGAAGGAAAGGCATTCTTTGATGATGCTCACTTAGAGGAGGCATGGTTCAATAGAGGGGAGGTTTCCCCTTGAACATGGTTAACAAATGTGGTAAGCAGGACAAAGAACTGGGTAGGGTATATAAATACCACCACCCCCCCCCCCCAGGACAGAAGCAAAGAGCCTTAGAATCCACAACCATATCAGAATGAGTCCAGCATGGGTAGGAGATGCAAGTTGGTAGACCTGACATGGACCTGGAGCACTGGGAGAAGGGCAAGTTACATGATGTCCCAAGGAGGGTCAAAAAAATTAAAAACAGTTATCAATCACAGCTCAGGAGTTGTATACAATTATTCATCGCTCACTACTACTTGTAAACCTTTTTGCAGTGGAGCTTTCCCTCAGTAAAGCATAGATAATTATTTAGTACTGTGAATATAGGCTCACTGAAATCAAAAATTCTAGTGTATCACTAGTATCAGTAGAGGTAATTCTTTGCAAGATTGATACGAGTATTTAAGAAAAAGCATGCCTTTTCACGGTCATTACAATTATGCAGTAGAATGGGTGAAAAAAGTATCAGCATCTTAAAATCACTGTAAAACATCTAAAGGCAAAAACCTAGGAAAGAAAACAGGACTGAATAAAAAGCAATGGTAAATGATGTCTTTCAGCTTTTCCCGGTTAGGGGTCGCCACAGTGGAACTCTGGTCTGCTAATGATTGGCAGATTTTGACCAACACAGAGGTGCCTGCTCGACGTTCAACCTTCAACGAAGGCACACCCATTTACGCAAGTCTTTCGAATGCCCACCCAACCGCGGGGTGGACATGCAGACTCCACATAGAAGGCACTCCCCGCACTCCAGTAGAGAATAAAACGGGAGAACCTCTTGCTGTGAGGCAACAAAGTCATACCAGATTTACTAATAAGCTGAAAATGTAAAAAAGCTGCTCTGAATGATAGTGGTATAATGAAATGTATACTAATCATCATCATCCATAGATAACCGGCAGCACCTCCTAGAGTACTGCATCAGCTCTGGAGGTGAGCACTAATGTTACCAACAGAAATTTTTTGCAAGGCCACCATGCCATGTAGCATGCAGTCTATTGTTAGCCAGAAATGCAGCAACTCTATGATAATAGAAAATAGCAAGGGTGTGGGGGAAAGAAAAGCCCTTCCCCACCAGCAATTTGGGTCAAACATTTTTAGAATAATTTGCAAAGGCAATCTTGCACATCAAGGTTCAAGTTTTGTGACAATCCAGTGAAAATCTGTACTAGAGTCCTCAACTTCATATAAACAAAGAACAGAGGCAGTTTAGTAAATGGCAATACAAACAGTTTATGGCAGTCACTAGGAGGGTATGAAGAGATAACTGAAAAGCTTAAAGTGCTGAAAGAAACTGGTGGTTGTTGAACATACAGTAATGTGCATACATTCAGCTTTGAAGTGCTGGCAAATGGGCTTCCTTCAGGCATCATACCTTGTGTATTTTTTCTCTTAAGAAAAATATTTTTCCTGTACCTTCCCAAACCAAACAAAATCTTTGACTTTTCAAAACTCCCAAGATGGTGTGTACATTGCTCTTAAGCGCCCACTTGAGGGCATATTACACTAGACATCAATGCAGTGGCAGTGAGCCCTCCATGCTGGTAAGAACCTTTGTGTTCCTTTAACAAGGTTAGTGAAATGTAACTTTGGCATCTCTTCTGTCACTGTCATAGCTGATGACTGAAGTAATTAAGAAAACAAGGGAGTCTACAAACAAAAGATTACTTTCGCTTGCTTTTTTTTTTTTTTTTTTTTTTTGCAGCTTCATAGCCACACAAAGTATTACTATTCTAAGATACCTTCTCAGTTTTGTAACTGCTTTCATTTATTCTGCATTCCACCTCATGGATACTGTGCCATAGGTACAATTCTCTACAAAAAGTGAATTACTAAAACAAAAAAATCAAAAAGAACTTAATCTGACAAATTACCTTCCAGAACATTCCAACCAAAGTATTTAAAAAAGCTGTATGTAAATACAGAAAGCAAAAAAAAAAAAAAAAAAAAAAAAAAAAAAGTGTAAACCAGATGATTTATAGAACAAAAAAAACTGGAAGGAGGCTGTTATCAGCCTGTACGCTGGATTACTGCTGAAATAGTTAGCATATCAAGCTTTTCAGTACAGTAAAAACAGCTGTAAAGATTCTGCACAATATTAAGGGTAGAACAAAAAACAGGTTTCTGATATATCCAGTTCATTCAGTCCCCACTTCACTCACGAATAAGGCACAGCAGATGTAACTATAAAGCGAATACATTGTGGTCTTTATATTTCAGGGGTATTGACAACGGGTGCTAAAAATGCCAGCAATCATTTACTTTGTGGATTACACTGCATGATATATGCAGCATCAACAAAATCTTTGTACGGTCTACTTGGTCTAGCAACAGCTGCAGAACGGCTTGCAGTGATTTTAATTTGTGAGCAGATATCACCATCTAGTGGAAGAATGGATTATATCAGAATAGAATTAAATATTTCAGCAAGGAAGAGCAAGCAACGATAAATGAAATTAACTGCCTAAAAAAATGCTAAAACTAAAAATGACCAGATGAAACAAATCCTATAAATAGCAAGGTGTTCTTGAAATGGTTGTGACAACGGTTGAAAACCTGTCCTATACAGTTGCACCAAAACAAGAAAAGAAAGCTGGACACCCAATGATAAATTCAAATAATGTTTGTACTGAATAAGATGGCAAGTTGATGGGGTACAAACAATATACATTTTTAATGAATAAAGCATTCCTTAATTAAAACTTCATATATGTTAACAAGTCACTATTATCTAAAAAAAATAGGAATATACAAGAGTAGAATCTTGGAAAATATTCCTTACAACAGAAAATGAAGAGTGGAAAACGCATTCTAACCCAGCTACGGCAAAGACTTGGAGGCAATTTCCTTGCAGTAGATCTTCCACAATGTCATCTTTCCAGTATCACACAGCAAAAACAAAGCTAGCAGACATGAGCATATGGTTATCGTACTTGTAACGAGTTTTAAATGAGGATGAAATGCAACCCTGTTCTTTGAAAGCAAAATGAAATCTACAATTTCCAGCTGTTTATTTTGACACAAATCATAAGGAAGATGACACATTTATAAGCTTGTACATTAGCAGTCTACACCAATATCAGGTCTTAAGCATCAAGTGTTCGACTAGTCAAGTGAACCTTTGATGTTCTTCTAAAAATACTGAAGACCTGTCCCTCAGCCAAAATAAAAAGGCAGCTGCATTTTTGGGAGCTGCTGATGAAAGGCTCAAGAAAGCAGGATCAAATACAGTATTTTCGATCGTATATAAAAAAAAAAAAAAAAAAAAAAAAAAAAGTGTGTCAAAGCTACTGCCAGGCTGTTAAACAGAGGAAAAAAGACTGCTCCATTTGAATGCACAAAAAGTAAGCTGCTAGGAAACACCTCAACAAGCAATTCTAGCACCAATTCTAGCACCTTGATAAACTATCACATAATTCTACTGAATATTGTCCTTGAGAAAAAAGATCTGCTTTCTTCTTCACATCTTTCCCAAAGCCTTCATCCGAAGGCACAGTTTAAGTGCAGTCCCTAGCCTTGGAATATCTCTGCAGTCCTAAACTGGAATATCTCCTAATGGTTCTGCCGCCTCTACAAGATCAATATAATCCAATCAAAACAAGAGTTAAAGGATACAGTACGCATCACAAAGGTTTCCTCAGCAAGAATACATATTGAAAAAATACGAGAGCAGAAAAGTCCAAAACACTACAAGCAAATAAAACCAAGTTCAGACAGATGAAGCCAAGTATAGACTGCTTTGCTAGGTTTCCGGGAGAAACCTAGCAACATCAAAGGAAGAAGTGAGCAATCATAAAGTGAACAAACTGCTGAAACAAAGGTGTCTTATCTGGCAACCTTTTCCCTTTAACATTTAGTGTTGCTTCAGTACTCCTATTTCCTGCATATTCAGCCGAGCAGTTACTTAATTTTGTATACGTTTTCAGACTGAAATAGGTGGCTTTAAGAAATCCCTTACTAAAGGTAACCCAACTATGCTCAAATTTCTTAAAACATGTAATACTTTTATTGGTGTCCCAAAACTCATTTAAAAAGGACTTCCTCAAAACTACCACAATATCACATTTCTAGAAAATGGTACATGTCATACCATGGAAAAAAGCAAGGGGACCCAAATGAAGAAACTCCTTTGGACCAGCGTCCTCCCTCTCTTTTGCATAAAATTGTGAAGAAAGCATAAGCCTCAAAGGTGAAACACCAAGTTAACTCCTATGGATTGCTCAGTGATGGCTGTAACACAGATATAGGTCAAAAGGGGTAATGTCTCTGGATCTTTTGAAGTCTTTTTCTGTACACCATCACAAACCGCTATTAGTACATACAGTTGTAAACACACTTAAGATAACAGCACATCTTCAACAAGAGGTCACTAACAAATCAGAATTAGGATGCCATGTGGGCCTTCTTTTCAACTCAGAATTTTTCTGCCAGCAAAGAAGTCTGCCTGTGAAGACTACTGTTGGTCTTGCCCTATTGTACCATGGAACCAGGGCTGGAGTCTGTTAATCATACATATTCAGCTCTGCTATGACCCTTCAATTCTTAAAGTTACTTCTGGCCTTAAAGGGAAGTTATTAATGTCATACTCATCTGTCCTTAATACAACAAAGTAGTATAATCAGAAAAATAACTGCATAGCAGCCTCAAGTCCACCCCACTTAAAGGGTGGAAAGGGATAGTTGGGTTTCTACAATGACCTCTCCTCAAAGACATAAATTAATGTTAAATACATTGACATGAAACTGTGCTACCTTCTTGGCAGAGGATCTGTTTTAACAGTACCATCATAACATTTACATAGAGTTGCATGAGAGGTAGACAGTTATATAATTCTATGTAGCACAGTCACATCAAAACATGTTGCAACACTGGACTATGCAGTCAGTTTTGTAGTGTTTGGTGAAGGTGTGCAAGCAGACTAAATGTCAAATTCTAAAACTTCTTGTGTAGAAGCATTTCTAAAATATGATTCAAATAGAGATGCCTCTTAGCGGAGTAAATTCTTAATTGCTCTTTTTCAGCTTTATTACAATTTGCACAGCAAAAGGTAATACAGTGCAGACGGACATAAAGATAAACTTGGTTTAACAACTGGCAGGCCTTCTTAACCTTTGATGAATGGATTAAAGTTGATTAGTCTAAATTCATTATTCTGCCTATCATAACAGAATTACAAATGCAAGCCTAGAAAATGCAAATAATGATAATCATTTTTGTAGTCTGGGAGAAAGACGGGTAGTTCAATCTACTGATTCGGCATGATTCATCATCATCTTCTATCGGCTGTTCCTGTTAGGGGTTGCCACAGCAGATCACCTGTTTCCATTTCTTCCTGTCCTCTGCATCTTGCTCTGTCACACCAACCACCTGCATGTCCTCTCTCAACACATCCATAAACCTCATCTTAAGCCTTCCTCTTTTCCTGTTACCTGGTAGCTTCATCCTTGGCATCTTTTTCCCAATATACTCAGCATCCCCCCTCAGAACATGTCCAAACCAATGTAATCTTGCCTCTCTGGCTTTATCTCCAAACCTTCCAACCTGGGCTGACCATCTAATATACTTATTC
The DNA here is from genome assembly GCF_019279795.1 of Protopterus annectens. Classification (NCBI taxonomy): domain Eukaryota; kingdom Metazoa; phylum Chordata; order Ceratodontiformes; family Protopteridae; genus Protopterus; species Protopterus annectens. The sequence continues at coordinate 19,931,694 of NC_056742.1, read as the reverse complement.
ATAATCCTGTCCACCCTCGTCACACCCAGTGCAAATCTTAACATCTTTAACTCTGCCACATCCAACTCAAACTCCTGCCTTTTTGTCAATGCCACTGTCTCCAACCCATATAACATAGCTGGTCTCACTACCCTCTTGTAAACCTTCTCTTTCACTCTTACAGGTACTCGTCTGTCACAAATCACTCCTGACACTTCTCCACCCACTCCATCCTGCCTGTACTCTCTTCCTCACCTCTCTTTCACACTCACCGTTACGCTGAACTATTGACCCCAAGTATTTAAACTCATCCACCTTCGCCACCTCTACTCCTTGCATCCTCACCATTCCTCTATCCTCCCTCTCATTCACACACATATATTCTGTCTTCGTCCTGCTGACCTTCATTGCTGAAACATCGGTGGCTTCATCCTTCACTTGTGAACCAAACTGGCCTCTTTTCAAAACAACTGACAGCCTAATTTCTAAAGACCAATTGTTGAATGCTGTGTTGCAAGGCTCTCAAACTCAGACTTTCCCTATACAGCTTTGGAAGTATCTAGACTTCCTCTTTTAATACATCAAATACCATAGTGGTGCATCAGTTCTGAAAGTATCCTAGTTCAAAATGGAACCCTGTGCCTTCTCATTCTCCTCCTGTCTGTTAAAGGAGGAGGAAACAAGCTGAACAAATGATTGACCAGATGAAACATGAGTAGTGGAGCATTGAGAGAGAGAGATAATGAAGAATCTGCCTTTTAAGAACGATAGGAATCCTGGCTGTCAAGAGGAGGTCCATAAACAGTCAAATTTTTTCTGGCATGAGAATGTCAGTCTGGATCCGGTCTCCTTTTATAATGCACTTAAAAAGCACAGTTCCACCACGTAACTGCACATTTAAGTAAGTGGGAGACTTTTTTTGCAACTCTATGAAAAGCAGGACTCTAAAGTGAAGTGATCCTCCCATAAAATTAAAGACTACAAAGAAGAATGAATACACCTTAGCTAAATGCGGAAAGGAAGAAGAGTTCTTTAAATCTCAAAAAAATCCCTATCTTCACTCATGATTCAGGAAGGAATGCAACTCTCTTTTATTACTCTGGTGAACCCTCACAGATGCCTGAAAACATCCGTACCTACATTCATAGGTTGACATCGGTACAGTGAAGGTGGCAATGTAGATCCTGGCCGTTTCAATGCAAACACTCAACTGAAAATCATACTTTCTAAAGACTTTATAGCCAAAGAAAAACTGGAGGTGAATTAGATCCAACAATGGTGGTTCCCAACTTGATGAATTACTGCCAAGGTCCTACGCTGAACACTTTCATTTAGTTCTTGCATCTGAGACCATCACAAAACACCAATACAGAAAGTTCTGCCAAGGTCAGTTCTGTGTGCGGACACACACACACACACACACACACACACACACACACACACACACACACACACACACACACACACACACACGTATGCATACCACAAAACAGAAGTGTGACCTTCATTGGAAAGTACAGTTGATTAAGAACTTGCCATAATAGTATACGTCTGAGCAGATCATTTTACAGAAAGCCAGGCAAATGAGATCCATCCTCCCAAGGATACTGCATGTCCAGCCACTACACAAAGCATAGATCCTCCTTCTATGCATGCCGTACATTTGAACTTTGACCTAGGCATGAGGACAACATGCTGGTACAGAAGGAGATGTACATGTACAAAAATAAAAAGCTTTATTTGGGGGGCTAGCTATAGAGAAGACATCACTGGCCAAATAAAATAAAGGTGGGAAGGATAGGCAAAAAGGGGTTCCACCTCAGCTAAAAGGAGAAAAAAAGAAAGAGGATAGAGGAAGGGAGCATTTACTGCAACAACTACTACTAAGTTCATCATTCGATCTCTGTTGCGGTAATGCTGACAGATGGTACAACTCCCATAGCTTACAGGATGACTGACAGGGTCAAGAGAAACAGTAGTGGAGTACAGTAACCCTTGAAGTATAGTTATGGTAAACTCTGTCCTGGCTCTAGTAAAGATGCCAATTTTACAATGTTGGGAAAGTTGCTAATGGATGATTATGTAACCTTTAAGATGGTTTAAGGGTTTGACTCCAAATCTAACTCATCGGAAGAAACTATGTCCCTTGCAGTTGTAGAATGGGCTTTGGCATGCCCTTGGAGGGATTTTCCATGAAAAAGTAACAAAAGGAAATATCAAGAGAAATCCATCTAGAGATGGTCTTATTTGGATACTGGAAGACTTTGATTTTTATCCTCAAAGGAATACTGAGCTGGTTTGTTATCTCTTTGAACTTGTCCAGATCCATCCATCCTCAACCCCTTTTCCCCATTTTGCACATGGGGTCAGAGTCGCTTCAGCAGTGACAATCATCTTGAGCCAAGTTTTAAACTGCCAGGTGGCTAGCCCTGGCATAGCTACAAGTGTCTGTGTATATCTAAACCATAAAGAATCCTTACCCCAATTTTGAGGATTAGGAAAAATGTAAGAAAGTTAATGGACTGATTCACAGACTGTATAAAAGGACAATTACTCTTAAGGGATGTCTTTCTCTTGTGGAAAAAGAGGAAAAAATGTAAAAAACATGAAGACTTGAACTTTTTTGTAGAGGAAATAGCTAAATGTAGAATTGTCGTCTTGAACAATATTTTAAGGAAGCAGAAGAAGCAGGTTCAATCACCTTCTCAAGAAGGTAGTTTGGGTCCCAGGGAGGAGGAATATGTTTCTAGAAGAGCCTGATGTGGAACACACCCTTTCACAAACTGCTTGATCTCAAAGCATGAAGAGCAGGCTTGACCTATAGCTAGATAAGCTGAAATATCTGACAAATCTACCTTACTAGTAGTAAAAGACTAGCACATTTTCCTTGGCAGAGGTATATGCTAACTCAAAATTGGGCTGCACATACAGATCTTTGAAAAAAAGATATTCCTTTCTAGAAGGGATCCAGTTCTTTCTGGGACCAAACAGAAAATCTTTTTTCGTTTTGAAATGCATTTTTCTAGTTGCAGGTTTTCTAATATCCTTTATTCACTGTAGCAAGTTCCCCAAATAAAAGAAACTTCTGATCCATTTTAGGTTCATCAACCACTCCATAAGACAAAGATTCTTCAGGTCTGGGTGAATTAGGGAGCCCTTCTGTTGTATGCATTCTGCAGGATGAGTGGACATTGAAACTGGCTATGTGGAAGAGAAGGGAGAACTTATGTCATCTTGGCAAGAGAATTTTAGGATTGTTCTGAATTTTCAGGAGGTCTTTTCCAATGAAAGACAAGGGGGAGGCATACAAAAATTATCCCTTTCCTTGGGAAGCAGAATATGGATGCTGTCCAGGCTTCATTAGTAGTCCTGGAGCAATACAGGCAGAGTTGATGGTTCACGCTGGTGGACAATCTATACAAAGACCTCTCTACTCACCAGCCATTCGTAAAGTTCTGCCAGGTTCTGCTCAAGTAGTCTGCCAAGCTGTTCTTTCTTGCTGGAAGGTTGATGGAATGCTGACTGCTTGGAGAAAAAAAAAAAACATTCTGGAGAACAGCATTGCTAATCAGCATAGGTGGCAGGATTTTGTCTCTCCCTATCTGTTGATATAACAAGTAGTACTGGCCACCAGAACCTGTAGTGCTCCTGGAGAACAAAGGTGATTGAGAGCAATACTTTAATTTCTCTTTATTATATGCTCTCCTGTCCTCCCCCCCCCCCAATGTCCCCATATATTTAAACCATTTGAAAAAGCACTCTTGTCCCTGTCCGACATGTCAGTAGCTACCTTTTGTAGAGGAAGACTAATAGAAGGAATTCCTGGGTTTGTCTTTACCTAAAGATCTACCAAAGCAATTTTCTTCAGGAAAGGTAACAGAGGACTGGTAATGACAAAAGGACAGTGTTGTGGCCAGACAGCAAGCTCTACTGAATTTCTCAGGCAGTGTGGCAAATGGAATAAATTATATTATAGATTACGTGCATCCCAAGGGCTTTCAGAATCTCTCTTTCTGAGGTCAGAGAGGAGTTTGTCAGGGACAGAAAGGCCTCAAAACAAACAAAAAAAAAATTCTTGTCTGACGGAAGAAATTAGCCTATATGGGTTACATCCTGCCAAGGATATAAACAGCTGCCCAAGCTTCCAAAGATTCAGGGCAACTTCTATGCACCCAAACTGTGTAGCAGCTTGAGCTCAGCTGACCAAGGCATATTTGGAAGCAAAGTCCTTCAAAGCTTTTCTGTTTCCTAAGAGTATGCTCCCCTCTGAGGCTTTTGAGTATCTACTGTTGGTCTGTGCCATTCCTTTGCTGGGCAGAACTTTTCATTGGAGGAAAAATACTTCCATTTAATAATTTTATTACTGAAACTTTTCCTCTTCAGGAACGTTATTTAAAGCTAGGAGTTTATATTTTAATTGACTGTCACAAGACTAATTTAAATACCTCTCTTTCCTGTCAGTTTTAAAGTAAATCAACCATTTTTTTCTGTGGAACATTTGCCAGCCCTACAAATTAAAACAAAGTGTTTTAAAGTGCTTTTTACAGAGTCTGTAAAAAAAAGTGACTTTAAATGATCATTTTTACCGGCATTTGCTGCGTGATTTCCTTAGGAAAGGGACACCATTTTCAGCTTCACCACAGTGCAATCTGATGGTCCCATGGTTAGTTATCCTTCTAGCCACAAAAAGAATTAAGAAAGCCTTGCCATCACAGAAGACTAGTAATTTGCCTCATCCCCAGGTAGGAGACTCTTGCTGTGGCCATTACTTGTAGCAGACCACTCAACTATTACCCCGGATCCCTTTAGTGCAACACCTACAGCCACTATGGACCAGGGGTTAGCCACGTCCTTTGCGGCTGTTGGGGTCCTGCAAGTGGACAAGGGAAAGCCACTCATCAGTCCTGGGAGAGGGAACAGAGAAGGCTTCCCTGTTTTATCAGAATATATGTGCCCATCCATGGGGAAGGTGCTGCCTCAGATTCTGCCATTAAGAACACTTCTGTTGAAAAGAAACAGATAACTAAACATGTGTCTACTCCTCAAATTTCCTTATGCAGGAGTAGTTTATTGGCTTTGGTTCAAGGTTTAATTCAGGCTATTGATACTTTTTAAAAGTAGTTTATGGCAAAAGAAACAATACTTCCTTTCCTGAAGAGATTCAAGATTCTGAATCTGGGTGGAAGGAAGAATGGACAAATACAAGGTTTTCTCTTCAGATTTCTGTTTCAGAGTCAAACGAGAGCTCCGCGTCTGACTTTCCTTGTGTGTAAGGGGAGGGAGGGTCAATTTATCAGACTACTTTTAGAATTTAAATTTCTTATATTGCTCAAGTCACTGCTCATCGTTTTACTGCTGCATTATATACAGTGTGGGAGACTGTTCATAGGTAGATACTAGGCTATCAGCCCAAGGGTCTACATAAGCCTAGCCAGCAAGGTACCATAGCTTATGCCACCCAAGAAAGTTATTTTCCTGTGCCATTGTCCAGCAGAGACACATAAGTGATCCCTGGGGTGTATTTCCTACCTATTTCTCATCCACTCAAGATTTTTCTTGAAGTGTGCTAATGAAGAACTTTGCTCGACATAGATGGGTAGCTTGTTCCATATAGGAAGTCTCTGGGACAAGAATCTATCCCTTCAGCGTGTCCCGTTTATTGTGGTGACAAGGTTTAGATCCCTAGAGCATGTAGCTTGGAGGGATTGGGATTTCTTTAGGTGTAGCATGTCCAACAGCTCTGGGTTTGACATAGCTTTATGTGTTAGGCAGAGATAATCTCGGAGTAGGCGATATGCTATGGAGTAACACTGGAGTTTTTTTGAGGCGGTCAGTGTAGGGCACTTGTTTGAGGCCAGTAATCCTCTTTGTACGGCAATTCTGTGGCCTTTCCAGCTGCTGCAGATGTCTTGTGAGGTACATTCCAAAAGGGGCATTGTACTCTATAATGGGTCTAATGAGTGAAAGTAGAGGGGAACAATGACCTCTTTTTTCCTGGATGAGAACCCTTTTATGATTAGGTGTGCCACGTAGGACTTCCGGACTACTGTGGCGATGTGACCATCCAAAGGAGAGACTACTGTCCATCTGGGTCCCAAGGTCTCATCACGCATTCGGTCCCAAGGTCTCTTATCACGCATTCGGTGTTAAGTAGATTGCTGCCTATGTGGTAGTTCATGGGTAAGAGTTTTTTTTTACCAAAGGGGATGACACTGCACATTTTTGCATTGAGCTTGAGGCCATGGCTCTGACACCAGGCATCTGTCTCAGTGAGGCCCTTCTGTATGATGTCCACATCATTTGGGGACTTTACTATGGCTCCTAGTTTGCGGTCATCTGCGAACTTAGTCAGCCAGAGGCCTTCTGTGCTTGGTATCTACTTCTCTGAAATACAGGCTAACAGGAGAGGTCAAAGGACGGAACCCTGTGGCACTCCACTTGTCACTGCCTTGAGGTCAGAGTTGGAATCTGCAACTTTTACAGTGTGGGTTCTGTCAGTGAGCCAGTTGGCAACCCATCTTGTGATATAGGGATTTATATCTAGTTTAGGGAGTTTAGCTATAATTCCAGAATGGGGCACGTTTAGCCACTTGCTCTGCACCATGCAACAAATCCTGCAACTCTTAAATCTGGTTGTTCTGGTTGTGTCATTTTGCTTTTCAACTGAGATAACAAAAACTGTTGATACTTTAACATATGGAACTGACTGTTTAATGCCCTCATGGTTAAAGTGGCCAAGGTGTACACCTTTTTCCCCCACCTTTCCTAAAGCTCTGGAATCTCTCTGAAGGTAATGGGTTTTTTGCAGTAGAGGCCTTAATTCCCTTGGGACCCTGTGAAATAGTTTCTGGGTCAGCAGTATGGCTTTTGTATAGGACCTGGTGAGGATCAGGAACCTGGTAATACCAGTCTGGTTTAACATGAGCTGGAGGCAAAGAATCTGGATTAGGGCTGGCTTCTGTGTACACATCATCCAATATATCTAAAACAGGAGGAATAGCCAGGGGCCTATGCTGGGGGAGCGAAAGAAAATCCCTGAGCCTTTTCTTGGAATCTGAGTAATCTTGGCCTTCCCAGTGAAAGTGTTCCCTCAATGTATGTAAGGTTTCCCCAAAAGAGTAGTCCTCAGGGGGGGAGACAGAGGGAATAGACTCCTCTGCATCAGAGGATTCGAAAGGAGAATAGGCATAATCCTGGTCCTCAGAATGTTCCGAGGTAATAGAGGCTTGATCTGAGGAAGGGTAGTCTTCCTCTAATCTGGGCCTTTTGTCAGAGGGGGGGTTGAGAACCCCTGATAAGAGTAATCAAATCCTCAGCCATTTTAAGCATCTGTTTTTTAGGCATGGGGCCTTGAGAGGGTGTCTGAGGTCCCTGTTTTTTGGTTTTCATGACTGCTTTAAATTTAGTGAAAGCTTTAATAGAAAAGGAGGAAGGCCAGAAGACACCTTGAGAAATGGCAGGCCTGTCTAAACTCCGAGTTTCCCCGCCAAGAGTGGCATCGGTATCTGCAATAGAAATGGGGACCGATGAGCCTGCGACCTCGGTTACTGAAGACACTGGTAATGTAGTGTCATCGGTACTCAGGGGCTGCGTAGGCGCCTCGCTGAGAACCGGTAGTCGGCCTTAACGTGGTGTCAGTAGTCGGTGCAGACCTCGTATATCGGTCCTTATCTTTGCGTCTTTTACTCAAAACTGGAGTGAAGGGCAAACTCCACCCGGCGCTTAATACTGCGCTGGTTGAATCTAACACAAAAATGGCAGGCCGAGACGTCGTGGTCTGGGCCTAAGCAAGGTATACAGAAAGAGTTGAAATCCTTATGCGGCATTTGCTTCCCACATGAAATGCAATTATTAACTTTGTCTGACATTGGTCTGAGGCAAGAAAAGTTTCCCCAACGGGGTACTTAGCTTTCAAGAAGACTTCGGCTGAAATATTTTCGTAAATCTCAGGAGCTGGCCAACCAGCACTTGCTAACTGCTTCTGCTTCGGGCACCGCGCGGCAAGAAAGACTGAAGATGGCGTCGGCTGCCTCTTTTATACCCCTGCCGCACTGACGTCAGGGAGGAAGCGACGACAACCAACGCCAGACCTAGACTTTGGAATTCGGCCGACAGAGGACCCGCCTGACGGCAGGATAACCCATCTGTAATGACTGCAGCTGTATGCACGATGAACATCTTTCATTTGAAGAGTGTCTAAACATGCCCAAATAAAGTCCAGAATCTGAACCGAGAAGATTTGTTCAGGTTGATGGTAATCCCCAGATTGTTTGCTAAATGGATGAAGTAATCCAGGACTTGATATAGTAGATGCTCTGAGGGGGCAGCAAAGAGCAAATAGTCCAGGTACAGGAAGACCTGAACACCCTAGAGCCTCAGGTGAGCCACTATAACTGCCATCACTTTGGTAAACACCCTGGGGGCTGTGGTGAGACCAAAGGGGTGGGCTCTGAACTGGTAGCGATTGGCTCCCAGCCGGAAGTGAAGAAACCTCCAGGAGCATCTGTCCATTTTGATGTGGTAGTATGCATCCTGGAGATCGAGCACATTGTTTGTGGCCTGCAGAAAAGGCAGGCTCGACTGGAGCATGACCATCCGGAATTTTGCCTTTGTTACGGACCGGTTCAATGTGGACAGATCCAAGATGGGTCTGAGGTCCCCCATTTTGGCACTAGAGAGAGCCTGGAGTAAACACCGGATTCTGACTGGCCTGGGAGGACCGATTGGATGACTCGTTTGTTCAGCATTCCTATTTCTAGCTCTACATCCTCCCATTGCACGGGTGGAACATCTGGGAGGAATTTGTTCGGATGGAGATGTTCCTTGAATAGAATGAAATATCCTCTGGATAGGATTCGCAACTACAAGCGATCTTTTGTAATGGGAATCTCATGCCTTCAGGTGCAACAGGCAACCCTCGACTGCCTCTAGAGATGAGCAGTCAGACAACCCCCTCAGGGCTGCTGCCTGGGGTCCCTCTGAAAAGGGTTCTCTGTACCAGATATTCCTGGGACCCCCCCTCTGCCTCTCTGGCATCTGTTCTGACACCCTCTGCCTCTGGCAGAGTCCTAAGCATCCCAGGAAAATGCCTTCCGGAAGCACATCATCTTTATTCCTTGCTGATTCCTGGAAAAGGATCTTTGAGAAGAGAAGCAGATCCCAATGGCAGACAGCGTCTTCCCATCCATCTCGATTTGGACCAAAGTCTTTCACAGACACCCGAAGAGGGAAGAACCATCATAAGGGGCATTGGTGAAAGATGCCTTGAAGGGCTCCGAAAATTGAGACAACCAGAGCCAGGCATGATGCCCG
>NC_056742.1:19899903-19914903 GCF_019279795.1 Protopterus annectens | reverse complement strand
CTAAGTCGTGGTTCAACAGATCTAACAAAATAATCAAAATCATCCTCATCCTCTTCATCCCAACATCTCCAAATGTTCTGGTAGAAAAACCTGCCAAAAGGATAAAAAATAATGAAGTTTAAAGCATGATTGATTATGCAATGTAATATTTGGGGCTTATTATCCCAATATGAACAGTTTTGTTATTGTATTATCACTACTTATATAACTTCTTTGGACCATTAACCCAAGATTGGAAAAAAATTACCCAAAACTGCAAGTTTCAAATAAAATGCTGTATTTAACTGTCCAAATAGTAGCACAAAAGAATGATAAACTCACAGTATCATTTTAATAGCAATCACAAAGAGAATTCATATTTGTCACTGTGGTTTGGGAAGAGCATGGGCATTGAAAGACAGTTGCATTAGTAGTCGGTAAGAAAAAAGGATAACGTGCAACTGGAAAGATGGGTAGTACATGCAGGAATGCAAGAGAGCATGAATTCCTGGGATGCAGAGGGACGGACATTTATTAGTAAACGTGAGTAAGAGGATGATTATTTGTTTATTAGGTGCTATGGCTTATTGCAGGATGCTTGCGGTATCTGGCAAGTAGAAGAGAGACGTTACAGATGCAAGACAAAGTGTAGATGAATAGCTATTCACGATTATATGATAACACAGTGGGTAGCATAAAGAAATCAAGGTACAGAGTACAGATAAGAGATATAGTAGAGCAAAATAGATTTTATATTGGCTTCTTCAGCTCATGTTATTTTTGTTGCACAAATATTTTTCCTGTTCATACCATGTCGTACTAGGTCTTTTCAAAAGGGTCTTGCAAATTAGAAATCTACTTCACCTTGTAATAATTTACAGTTCTTTCTGGTTTACCACTTACGATAAATGCCTTCCACACTAAGATTACTCATTTGTTAAAAGGACTGCAGCTTCAGTTCAAAGATTTTTAACTCCAGGTTTTCAACTCTCAATTCTTCTGCTGCAGATTTCTGGGATTCTTTATTATCACCTACAGTGAGACTTGGACATTAAGGATGTCTAAATCTGCAAACTCTTCTTGTAGAAGACAAAATGCTGTTTTTTCTCCTAATTACTTTATTTTGGGTTCCTCATAGTAGATGGCATAATAGCACATTTTCACTGTGAACATTGGTAAAGTTTGCATATACCAATACTGGACGAGTAACATTCATCAGTCTGGCCCTCCTGTGACCTTAATGAACTGTCTACTTCTGTTCAGACTAACCAAAGTTAGATTATGCAACAGTTTTTAAACATGTGACTACCAACCAGAAAAGCTGCAACTTAATTCTCATAATTACCAGTCTGGAATTCAAATGTGTTAGCCTGCTCTATCACAAATGTCCATGTCTTGGAGGTTTGGCAGTAAATGGCAGTATTATAACAATTACCCATCACATGCTTTCTGTATCATACTTTTATAGGTCATAGATTGCAGAGGTTACCTGGGAATGTGCTGGAATTGATACAATTGTTGCATGTGTGGCTATACTTTCTCCTTCCTCATACAGAAGCTCACTTTCTATGACATCACTCTGTTTCACACATTTGCCATTTTTTCATTGGCTTCTACTCAGTAACTGGTTCATTTTGTTTTCTTTTATAATAACCCCCCCGCCCCAATTGCTTAACATCGGCAGAACAAATCTAGCCTCTACCTATTCACTACCACACTTTTTGGTATGCAGTCCCTCTCTACACCGTTTTCTCATCCTCCCTACTAACCACACATTCACAATACTGCAAGTGGCTAAATTTGCAGCTAATCTTCAGTCTAGAATCCACCACTGTTTAGTCGTAAAGTAATTAAAAGGATGAAAAGTACAGTTGTGCAAGTAAAATTATACTAACAGGTGTTGAAATAGACCACAGTCACAAGTAGCTCAAGTTGTCTGTTTATATCCTGCCAAGGATGCAACAGCCAAACAAATTCAAAACTTATGCACCATTCATGCATACTAACCACTGACTGGCACAAGGAGATCTGTGTAAAGTCAGTGGTTTGGACACAAATAGTACAACACAGTCTTGCCATAGAATAAGGGAATATGCTAAAGAAATTATACATGCAGACATGTGAACACCGCAAAAAAATGTGGCATAAAAAGTTAGGGGGTGGCCAGAAGGTACGGTTACTACAACAGTGATCTAATGAAGAGCACAATACAGTTGTATAAGTTAACTTACACTAACAGAAGAGGTTTGAATAAATCACTGTTGCAGTACTGCATGGGTACAGTACCCAACTGCCAGTGAGGAGGAAAACTGAGGGTTCAGAAACACCCGAGGAATGGTCCTAGGTCTGGAAAAGGAAGCTAATTTGTAAAGTTTTGTGAAAGTATTTGAAGAGGACCAAGTTGCTGTCTCAAGGATACTACTACAGCCCACATCTTTGCAAAAGCTACAGAAGCAAAGGCCCTGGCAAAATGGGCCCCAACCCTGTCTGGTAGGGACTTGTAATGATGGGAATAACAAAAAGGTAACAACATGAGAAGAACACTTGGAAATTCGGTTTTGACGCAGGTTTTCCCCCTTTCTCTTTACCCTCATAGGAGTCAATTAGCTGATTGGAGTTCCTGGAGATTTTAGTTCTGTTAAGGTAGTTTGAGCTGTGTGCAACATCCAGAGTAAGCATGTCTCCTTCTCCATTGTTTCTGGAAAACAGACAAAGTGGTGAACAGTTTGGCTCAACAAACTCAAACCACTTGAGGCATAAATTAAAAATTTGCTTTCAAAGATATCCCAGCTCTGAAAAAATGAAGAAATCTTAACCCACCATAAGATCTTGTACCTCAAATACTCTTCAGGCAAGGACCTCAAATCAGCCTGAAAAGCTGGTTTAAATGGAACAAATTTTAATTTTTCCAAAATAAATTTAAGATCCCAAAGGAGGAATTACCTCTTTTCTAAGTGGACAGGTATGTAAAACCCTGTCAAAACCTGCTCTACTTGAGATTGGCTTGAAAGGGGACATTCTATGGGCACATTCTATGGGCAGACAAACAGAAAACAAGATTAACCTTGACAGAACAAGAGGACAGGAGAGAGGAAAGTAATGCACACAAATATTTTAGAATCACAAGCAAACTGGCTAGAAAACAGTTTCTAATGACCACATATTTAACATTTGCTGACCAGTAAAGTCCATCTAGGACAGAGCCTATTTTCAGCAGAGACCCAGGGAGAAACGCTCCCTCTGACGCATATCTTCTGAATGTGAAAGGGGAAACTTGAGTACCCGGAAGAAACTCACCCAAACTCAAGGACTCAGACTCTGCACAGAAGGCACCCCAGCAGAGAATCAAACTGGAGAACCTCTTGCCGAGAGTAACTGCTGCACCACTGTGTCACCAATCTGATTTTTCTAGTAGAATGTTTCTTTGCCTACTTTAATAACTGTTGCACATACTTAAAGAAATTAAATACCTTTTAGGACACCCATCCTCCAGGAAGTCAATTTAACAGACTTCAAATCATTGTATATCGAAGAACTCCTATCTTGTGGGAGTCAGTCAAGTTCAGTCTGTGAGGAAAATTGTGGTTTTTTTTTTTTTTTTTTTGGCAGGGGGGGGGGGTCCTACAGAATTTTTAGCATGACCTTAAATATTCATGAAAAGGCATACAGGAACATTCCCATCAGAAAGGATGAAAAAAACAGTCTTCCAAGATTTGATTGCAAGGAATCCTGGAGCAGAATCTCTTCAGCTGTCTATTATGAATGCAGGCAAAAAAGATCAGAGGTCATCCCACAGATTGGTCAATTCATGACAGATACTAGAGTTCAATTTCTAATTGTGAGGGTCTGTCCTGATTCTGCTCAGCTTGTCTGCAATAAATGTTTTGCTCTTAAGGAATACAAGAAGCCAGGAAAGTGAGATTGTGTTGAGTTGCTATATCCCATGCTACCATTGTTAGTCGGCACAGAAGGAGAGACCAGGAAACCCTTTATTCATGCATCATATCACTGTGGTGTTGTCTTTGATGAATTGGTCTAAAGGACAAAGAGGATTTAGAAATTTGCAGTAAACAAAAACTCAAATCTCATTTATCTGTCTGCACCTGTCCTGTTTTTTTCCACAAAGTCTGACCATAAGCTTATAAAAACAGATCCTAAGACAGAGTAGGTTATGTTAAAATGATCAATGCTGTAGTAACCTAAGCTATGTGGACTACATTCTGCATAGGGTGCAACAGTTGGACAGTAGTAGTCTAAATATGGATAGATTACTAAATCTTAGAACTGGGAGGTGGAAGGGAAAGGGTCCAAGTACCCCCTGGAAAATGGTTCTAGCAAAGCCAGTCAGACATTGAAAAATAAACTAAATTACAGGGGTTTAGTAAAACTATGCACAGAGGACAAAGTTGCTGCTTCTAGAATACTTAAGACTCTAACCTTTTCAAAAAAGGCCATAGATGAAGCCAAAACACTGGTAGAGTTCGCACCTTCACCTTGCCTAGACTACTTTTGTTGTGGTGGAAATAAAAGGTAACAGACAGCTTTGTCATAGGATGTCCCTTCTTTTTACCTTAACAAAAAAAACTTATTGGAAGTTCTGAAAGAGTTTTTTTCTATCAAGATAGTACCACAGTTGTTTGTGGACACCCAAAGTATGAAGTAACCATTTTCCCTCATTTTTATGTTCCATCAAGAAACCAGGGACACTGGTAGTTTGGCTTAAAAGTAAACTCTGATACAAAGAAAAACTGTCACTATGAAAAGCGAGAGAAGGTTGATCAACCGCAACAGCCTGCAACGAAGATGATCATGTTGCAGAGGTCAGTGCAAATTTGCAACAATTTCCATGCTCAGATCCTCCAAGTCAGCCAGATAAGTAGATTCAAATGAGAGGTGTTGACTTTTACAACATAAAATTAAGACTCGAAGGAGGAGCCACCAGTGTTACAGCAGGCATGTTATGAAGCAACCCTTTCAAAAACATTTTCAGATGAGAATGAATCAAAAAATGGGGATCCGTGGGTAGACATGTTGAAATGGCTGACAAATTAACCCTGACAGAGGAGGAAGACAGGCTATATGCTAGTAACTCACACTCATACTTCAAAACAAGAGTTACACAAACCCTGGATGGGTGCTTTTATGTTGGAACCAAGCAGAAAATCTTGTTTTCCTTGTGCTTATATAGGATTATCCAAGTAGCAGGTTTTCTTGCCTCCATTAGTGCCTGCTGCAAGTCTCCAGAAAAAAGTACTTAAAAGGCATTAAGATCATATCATCCAAGAAGTCAGCTGCAGTTGTTTGGGGACGAGATGCAACACACACCCCTGTTCTTGTACGAGTAGATCCAGTCTGGGTGGATGTTTTGTGTTAATTGCCCCTTGCCAGTTACAAAAGGGAGAGCCAATGTTGCCTGGGCCAGAAGTATCCACAATGATCTTGGTGGATTCCTTCAGAAACTTCAGAAGTACCCTGGATATTACTGTAAGGTTGGAAAAGCATATAGGAAAACTCCTAACCATCTGTCTTCCAGGCCTTCCTGCATGGAGAATTTTGCCAGTTGATTGTTTAGAGAGGGAAAGCAAAAAGGTCTAGCTATGGGAATTCCCTGCAGGCAGTTGAGATCTTGGGAAACCTCTTGATGTAGTTTTCATTCACAATGGTCTGCCTTTGTCCTGCTCCGCTCGTCAGCCATACAGTTTTGCTCTGATGGAATGAAAGATGCTTGTGGAATAAGACTCTACTAGAAACTTATATAACATGCTAATAAGGCTGGTCTGCAAAATGGGGTAAGAGATGGTTCTTCCTTGCTTATGTACCATATCAAGTAGTTAAAGATAATAATACAATCCTGAGGATCTTAGAGGATTCAGAGAGTTGAAATCCTTTTATAAGATCTCACATCTCTTATGTCTGTGTGCTTCTGTCCATTTTCTTGTCCTAGAGATTTTCCACTTGTATCCCCTTTGATACTGCACCCAAAGAAAAGCCACTGGCGACTGTTGTGACAGACAGCTTTGGAGCAAGGGGGAAGAATGGCAGACATGGATTCAAAGACAGTGGAGGGCTCCCCAGAGTGATTTCTCTTTTCACAAATTCCAGAACAGGAGTTGAAAAGATAATGGGTGTTGATGCTGGGACAAAGGAGACTTCAGATATCATTGCATCTTTCTTGTGTGGAGTCTTACCAAGGATATCACAAGAATTATGGATGTCATGAGACACAGAATCCTGAATTATACCCTCAGCGACAGAAGTCGGAGAGAACCCCCCACAGAACACAGAAAATAGCCTTCAGCACTGTTACCAGAGCCTAAAAGTCAGTAAACATCCTGATGGAGAAGGATGTGAAAGATACACTTACCATAACAGAAGATGTTCAAACTGTTTTTTTTTTAAATCTATGTTTTCTAAGGAAATTTAAATGCAAACATCACTCTAGAGGTACTTCTTATTGAACAGTATTAAATTTTTCAACAAAATGGTAGACACAGGGCCTAACATATTAAAGTGGTCTTGTTTTAGAGCTTTCTTGTTTCCCTCTCAAAATCCATCAAGTCCCCTTTAGGAGAGTAATGCTAAACATTAAGTGACTATGTCTTTAGTCCACTGAGATACAGTGACATCAGTGCTAATCATAGTCATCTAACATACCTTCTGTGGCAGTACTGCTTGCATTTTATTTCTGAATGGCAATCATACACATTTCTTTGCAAGCTCGTTTTAAGATACTGAGAACAATTTCACAGCTCCATCCAAAGAAAGTTGCCAAATTCCAAGATCCTGTAAGGACAAATTTTGTAGCCCTATGTTATGACCACTAAGCGGAAAGCTATTACTGCAATCCAGGAGTGGTTAAATACTTGAAATAACTTGTTCTGCGGCTCACTGGTGTCAGCAGCAGTAGGAAGAGGATTTTTTTCTTTTTGTTATCCTGAAAGTTGGAGACGTGCTAATGTGCCTTTTGTTTCAACTATATAGTACAAACACAGTAAAGTACAACTATCTGTTCTTTAATATGTGCTAGATTTTTTTAACTGAGACACATACACCTGTACACATTACATTTTCTCAAATCTGTTACAATTTGTTGAATTTCAGCACACAAACATTTTATCAAATCCTTGAGCATGTCAAATCAATAGTTCTGTATGCACAATTAACGCTACTGTCTATACAAAAAGTCCCAGTTGCAGAAAGTACCACTTACAAGTGGATCACTATACAAAATATGTGGTCAGCTATTACAGATGCAGTCTTCTGAACAGCCCACTGTGGGACAGTCCTACTTAAATTTGAGATTAAGCAGGCCAAACCACAAGCCACCAAATGAATAAATTAATTTGGTAAGAAGATAAAAATAAAGACTATAGTGTACAGTGGTGGTTGTTGGTACTACTTAATATATTAATTTAACTTAAATGTATTATTAAACCTTCTATGACATTTAGAGAAAAGCCGGAACGTTAAATTAAGATTTTTACCATTTTCCACTACATCCCCCTACCCCCACCCCCGGCAGGACAAAACTTCAGAAATAACTACTGCTAAAGAGACGTAAAACAAGAGTTGATGATCCTATTAGCTAGATACACATATACCATTTCTCTGTCTTTACGCAATAAAGGCAGTGGAAAACATTTTCATACCCCTATTTATTTATTTTTTAACAGTCCCAGCTGGCCAGCTCTCAGAGCCTTAGGGCACCTTCCACACACCCTAGCCACTACACAGATGAAGCAGATTAGTGGCTAGGGTGCAAAAATCTTAACATTTCTCTGCATCAGAAGATGGAGGCTAGAGCCCTTCCAGATGCTGGAAAAAGGGGGAAATTCCTCCTACTTGAAAAAAAGCAGCAATAAGAGGGGATGGAAGGATGTACAGCTATTGCAGCTATGATTTAGTTTAACATTTACTGTTAAGTTTATTTCTCTGTTGCAGTAGTCTAATCTGTAGGTGATGAGCACCAAAACTAAGGAGTAGGAAGTAGTATTTAAAACAGCAGCAATCCAGTCTGCAATGCTCAGTCAAGGAGTGTACATATTCTAGAGACAGCAGAACTAAAATCCACCCTTTTCCAAATAGCCACAGAAAATAAAGGCATCTACCTGGAAAAGTATATATGTCAAGCCTACAAAGCTTGCATCATGTGGGACAAGTGTGTGGATCAACAAACAGGCTGTGGCCCGCTTCTCATCTTGAGCTTGGGACCAACATTTTGCTTCTGGTGAGAGTAAAATAGAAGCTTTGTATCCCAGCAGAGTGTGGCTTTGGTAAGACCAGTAGTAGTAGCAGCAGCAGTCCGAGCACTCCCCTCTTTTCAGCATTCTTAAGGCAATTTTTTTGTTTTCAGAAAGCACTGCTTGATTTAAGATATCCAACTTCAGAATAAGTGTAAATACTCCATGCTTACCTTTACAGGGCGTACATATTAATTTTTCCTCCAGTGGTGCCTGTGCTATGTAGAGACATAGAGACCTTGGTTGACAATTTTCTTGGAAACCATGATGGAATTAATGCTATACAGAGTTGCACACATGACAACCAGCACGCAATAAGCACTGTCCTCCCGAAGTCTCAGTAGTGTGATATTTATAGCCATGGTGAAAAAAGTTATGGAAATGATCAATAAAGATGTAGTACACAGACAGACACTTGACCAAATCTAGTTTAGTTTGGTCAAGAGCAGATCATAAATACCCTACCTGATGCAGATCATAAATACCCTACCTGATGGGCCTCACTAAGTAGTAAACAAAGCAATGGATGAGGGGAAAATGATTCCCTCCAACTATGGCCTGACAAGGCATTAGTCACCAGTATGCCATCAGGCATTGTTAACTGTAGAGGTTAGTTACAAACTAGTATGTCAGCTGGTGGCTAGCCAAGTGGCTGACAGACATTATCCAGGATGACAGCATTGGAAGTCCACCACTACCATGAGGCCAGTAACCAGTGGACTCCCTCACAAATCATTCCTTGGACCACTTCTAGGCATTTACTTTGCTGCAGTCATAGCCACTGTCAGTGGCCTCTGACTTATTAAATTTGCAGAGGATTGCAAATGAGGAGCTGTTATTGAATCCCACACTGATGCAACAGTTATGCAGGATGGACTGACATTCAGTTGTTGGCAAAGCCAATGCCAAGGAATCCACAAGGAATCCACAATACTATCCTGTGGGAAGTCCTCCACCCCTGGTAACTATCGTTATCGACCGCATACCTCTAACAGCGGATCTAGTATTCAGGGACTTTGGGACACGCATGGTGATCTAGCTCTGTCACAGGTCGGTAATATTTGGGGGATTCATATGGTGCTGTGCAACCTATAAACAAAGGTATGACATGTAAATCCAAGAAAGTCATTATTCCACTGTATTTTGGCATTCATGACACCTATTACCGAGTGCAATGCCACCTTTGGTATGCAACTAAACAGGCATTCTGACAAATGTAACTTCCACAGAGGTTCCACAGTAAGTCAATACACAGTTTACATAACATGTCCTACTCAGATCGCATCAAGGCCGTAACTTTGTATTCTGTCTCCTACATGCTTTGGAGGGGAGGTGTATGCCTGCCATACAGGGAGGGTGTCAGACCTCACTGTGTACCTCTTGCATAACCAATGACTAGCACAAGAATTACCTGTCCTACACACCTACACTTTGTCTGTGGTGTATATAGGACATGCTGGAGAGACAGGTATGTAGCCCAGAGACTACGCCCTATATGTAACAGGCTCCCCATCCATGTAAAGCAGAGTTCCACTCCAAGGAAAATCATGTACAAGTTACACAATAGGATGGAGAACATGGCAATCATAACTGCTTTAGGACAAATGTCTCTAATGGACAAAGGGAAATGGATGGTTCATCTCTCATGCCCCAACTTGTACAGGTCTCACCTCCCAAAACCCTGCTTACACTTATCAGGGGTATCAGACCTTATCAGAGTTTAGGGATGCATGGCTAGGCTGAAAGAAATACACATATGAACCTATGAACCCATGCACCTACACTGTTTACCTTTCTGATAACATTTTTCTTCTGTGCCAACATTCCATCCTGTGTTCTGACATTGATGAGTTTATTGTAGATGTGTAGCCATGTGTGTTTTCTACACAATACTGAAAGTGAAATGTAAACTGTTCCATGAGACACCTTTCATTGTGTGACTACACAGCCATTACAACAGTATCAAATGTAACGTAGACAAAATAATGTTGTTTACTCATTACAAATGGCGGCGTACAATATCTGTAACCGACCAGTACAAGTAGCATGTCAAAGGAAACCATGGATGAAACAAATGCATATTAATTTAGTCACCTTGTGCAGACTCACAGCTTCATCTCCTCGCATCGATGAGAAGGAGGACAGGAATGTGGCACAAGTATCATCACTTGCACAGAGTGTTGTGTGGGGGTGCAGGAGGCACAGGCTGACCCAATAGGTTGGCAAGTACGTGCATGAGTCAGGAAGGGAAGCAAACAATATGAACCACGTACATGTGTCGTTATCTGTAGGTGACCTGAATGTGCGAGTGTCTGCATTAACACAGCCAAGCTCAGTGCTAGCAGTGTGTGTCTGTATGGACAGCTTTGAGTCATGCATGGTAGAGATGACAATTCATCATCTCTGTCTACAAACGTGAGAACTGGGCTCTGCCAGGAGTTGCACTAGCAACTTCACACCTAAGGTCAGATTCTAGGCTACTAGCAGAGGGTGACGGCTATCTGCTGGGATAGTGTTCTCCACAGAACACCCAGGACCATGAGCCTATGGCCTGCCATGTCTGTGTGGACAGCACACTCCCATCTGGAAATCTAGGTTTAATGCCACTATGGGAATGTGATGGTGCACAGCCATGTGAACTCTCAGCAGATGTAGTTGCTGACCTATGACATGAGTCAGATGCTCAACTCCAACCATATGTTCCATCACAGACAACATGCATTCCAAGATAGTGTGTGATCTGTGTGTCAGACCAAATGTCTTTCCACTGTGTCAAGTCAACTGATCCAGGGTATCAAAAACGCAGTGGAGACGGTCCACGTATGTCAGACTGTGCTGCATCCATAACCCTGAGCACTTGTATGGAGTTCCTTTCATAACATGTCTGTGCCTCCATGATGGCCCTAAACATACACTGACTGACACGTGATGAAACTCCTGCAACAAGTGGTGGAGGGAGAGCAGGCCTACGAGCACACCTATCAATCCGCCTGTGTGGAACCTCACTGCTTGGCTATGGCCAGTGTCACTCACTGCAGTCACAGTAGCCACACTTCCCTGTTCAATGTCCCCAACTGTCCAATATCTGTGGCCTCAGGGGACTGGGTATGAGCAGGCATACTGTGTATGATGTTAATGAGGGATGTAAAACTGACAGATTCAGCCCCTGCAGCCATCAGCTGTGCCTAACTTTGGCCACCATCAGAGTCTGGAGAGAGACAGATTGTAAAGGGGACAAAGACCAACCTCCCAAGTCACCTGTGATATAAAGGGAAAAGCATCACATTAATACCTACACTTCTATGCTCTGCAGTACTATGTTGCAACATATGTTAAGCTGTATATACTGCTGTCATTATTACAGACTTATAACCCACAATATGATATAGGACATGAGGACATTTTCTAACCCAAATCTGTAAGTATTTGAAAATGACAGGTTCTTTAAACTAGACTCATGAGCAAGACAAATTATGTACACTGTTGACATTCTGCAGAACTCTGCACAGTTTACATGTATGGTCATCTGAACAGTCCTGACAATGCTGTGAAATCAGTCACTGTGGTCACACCTACAAGGCATAGATATGACCCTAAAGTATGTACAGTCAGAACATATCTGTACATTTGTCAATCATGCAGACAGTACATCAATCCAGCCAGCAGACCTGGGATGACACTTTAGCTAATACCTTGGACTAAATCTACATGTCTGACAAAAATGTTTAGTGTTTATCAGCAGCAGGAGCACCCCCCTCTTCCTATTTCTGACAGTCCTGAAAAACACTTGAAGGAGAGGCAATATAAACAGCACATGTCACAATATAACATTGGCACTATGTCCAAATATCTCCCATTTACAGTAGCTGCTATGTTAACAGGTATATGGGTCACAATTTCCGCACGAGCTTAAACTGCAGCCAACCTCCTTCCTCCCACCCCATAAAATACCTGAAACCCATGTAAGACTATGTACAACCTGACACTAAATGCTACAGTATTCCAATGCTGATCCAATTAAGCATACCTGGACACTCCTGAGTGGAAATGATGTCATCCACATCCACAACATATTGTGTGATGGATGCCTAGGAGCCTTCCTGTGTTGCAAGGTTCACCAAGAATTCTTCAGTGGAGGACAGAGGTTGTTTCACTGCAGCCCCACCACCAGTGGATGACAGAGGCTGTTCCACTGCAGCCCCACCAGTTACCTGATTATCTCTGGCCACGTCCACTACCTGCTTGCATGCAGAGTGGATCATGTCCATGGTACAGTGTCGCACCTGCTCATATGAAAGATTCTGGTGACCCACAGCATTTATGTTATGCACCAGTTTGTCCCACAAGGCTTGTCGCTCTTGCCCAATTGCCCTCTGTCTGGGCAGCAGGAATAAAAAAAAAAAAAAAAAAAAAAAAAAAGAGAACACATTAGAATTACATACACGGGTGGGTGTACAGTATTGTACAGATACAGCAATAAAGGAAAGCTATCAGTATTCCCTGCTTGATTAAATTTCTCATATCCAACAGTGTGCCAAACATACAAAGGGTGTGGAACCAGCTAGGATAGTTGCAATAGTGACCTACTCCTCTTTGCGCCATGATAGATACTCACATATTAGCTCACACCCAACACAGGAATCCACTTGTGTGGCCCATACCCAAGACCCCTCTCCCCCCAATAACATAAGTATAAAAATACAATGCCAAACAAATAGCTATGCAGTATTACAACTGCTAACAAAGGAAGTATTCAGGAGACCGGTGTCCTTGGTTAATAGACGGCATTATACCCTTGCTGTAGTCAACATCCTCCGTAGGTGTTCCACAACTGCAGATAAATGGCATGCCAGCTTACAGTTCTAAGAAAGTCTTACTGATGTAATCTCCGTTCCCCCTAAATATATATTCAGACACATGCAGAATGCTAGAAACAAAATGGTTACATACCTGACTGAGTACAATACTCCTCTGTTGAAAGATACAGATATAGTGTTGTGACAATGTGTTCACCATAGAATAACTCTCACACACTGGTTCCCCAAGCTTGGCATTAGTCTTTTTAAGATAGCAGGTGATTGTACTGCAAATCAGCTGTGTATTCTGCAATTAGCATTCTTGAACCACAGTTAGGCTCCCATGCAACTATTCAACAAGATACAAGGCCTCAATGTAGAATCCATCCCCTCTCTCATATGTTTGGGTGGAAATTACTGGTGTAAAGCTACTACATCAGCACAGAGAAGGTTTGTAGTAGCTACTTATTACATACAGATGCATGTGCTACAGGCTGCAGGGCAATAAGCATAGTCAGAGGCTGCAGAATGTGGAGGACAACAACACTTATGAGTAACGGTGTGAACTGTGGCAGCCTTGGTGTACAGCCAGTGTCTTGAACTGAGGGAACCCATCCTACAAGAAACGGATGCGATTAAGTAGGTTAGCCAAAGGTATCATTAACAGAGTAAAAGGCAACATGGTTGTTGTGTCCTAGAACAAGGTAGGGGGTACATTTACCAGTACATCAGTCATTTGGACAACCAAGTCATGTGTTGATTTATGGTAGTCATCTGGAACATACCTGCTGGCAACCCTTGCTTCTAGCATGACCTCCATATATGTACGTTACTTGTGCAGCTGTGGTTGTCTGCAATATCAGTAGCAAATCATTCTGTGCTGCAGTCTGATAATACTGAGCCTCATTTGAATTACTTAAAAATTATCTGTGAATAAATACATGACCTGACACTATGCACTTTCTAGTGCTGTAATAGGAATATGTTAACTGTGTTTCTATCACCAGGCCTTTGACTTCCACCACTGAAAAGCAGACATTACATCTGTACTGCTTTGGGTGGATAAATAGGGGATGACACAGTCATACATATTCGAATTCATAATGGTGGTAATATACACATGCATGTGGATTTGAACGCCAGGACCGTGTGGACAAAAACTTATTTTCAAAACATTTAAACAGACTGAGCTACTGAGTCATTGTTAAAGTAGGTGTATTTTTAAATATTGTACATATAACTGCACACTTGCATGCTGTTACATACCTCATTTACATCTATTATAATGTGTACGGCTTTATAGGGATGCATTTTTCCACCAGAGTCCCAGTTAAACACCTATTTTCCATGAATCTCTTCGCACATACATTTTTAAATGTTGCAGATAAAGCTGAAGTTACTTGCTGTTAGATACCCCACTTACATCTGTTATTATGTGTCTGGATTTACAGCGATGTATTTATATACCACAGTCCAAGTTGCACTCACTTTCTTTCAATTACTCTTTTGGCAAATTTTCACAAAGCAGCACAGTGTGCAACATTGCTTAAACATGCTTAATGATGGAAAAATGGCACGCATTATGTTGCGCTCAAAACACCTGTGTTAGTTAACTGGCTGTGCAGCTTGGGGGGTTAACACACTGTTCAGGTGCAATGATCCTGGGTTCGAAATAGGCGCAGATGCAATTCAACATGATTAATATGTTTTCAACTACAAATATCAATATAGTGCTATTTAGCATAGCTACTCGATGCTGTGCAAAGCGCATAATTGTACAAAAAGAAAAATGGGGAAATATGTCAGTGACAAAATGGGGTCCAAGCAAAGGTAAAAACATAGTGAAAGGCAGATAGGCATGTACAGAAAGGGTGTAGGAAATAACCATAGCAAGACGGGTGTAGCTATCTATTTCTTAAACAGACCTGTCCACTTTTAATAGTTTTTCAGAAGCACTCTACTGTCGCGCCCAGAAAAAAGGGTGA